>NW_017100140.1:582119-645593 GCF_001263275.1 Habropoda laboriosa | reverse complement strand
TGAATGGTCCACGAGTCGTCCACCAACTTATAGTACCTCGCCTTTCTAAAGGCTCTCCAATACGGTGGAAGTAAGCCACCAAGTCGGCGGACGATTGGCCGTAAAGTGGGACTTCCGGTGGCGGGGCTTCCGATTGGCTTCGTCGACGAACCACGAACACGTCGCTCCTCTTTTCCTCGGCCTCTTTTCGCCACTTGAAATTTCCACGAATTTTTTTCTCTCCCCGAATACGAGCGGTATCGAGAGAACGCGGCGTGTGTCGGCACGTCTCTCGCGGAGCGTGCGAGATGAAAAGAGGAAGAAAATTGACGGTGGTGGGGGAGAGCGTAGAAAGCCGCGAAGACGCGTCCCACTTCCTTCGTATCCGCGAATAACGCGAGAGGGATCGGGACAAAGTGGGTCGTTCTCTGGGATTCCGGGTTTCTGGGACGGCCGGCGAGAGAACACGAGGAACGAGGACCTTGAACGAGAGTGCCACATGTCGAAGAAAGTAGATAGCACGCGAGAACTGGCCATTAGAGGCTACTAGCTGACTCCCTACGTTCGTTCCTCGGATCGATGGTTCCTGACGAATTTCACTTGATGATCCATTGGATCCGCCGAATTTGTCCGCGTATCGATGCAGGGAGAATGTTCAATTGTGGTGTATTGGGCTCTGCAATTTGGGCAGAAATTGGAAAAATTCAGTTCGAACGTGTATTTCAAATAGAATCTTTTTAATTGTAGCAACAATTTTTAATCATTAATCATATGTTACTGCTACCCCAAAAATGTTTATTAACTAAATCTAGCAAAAGGAAGAAAAGTGTCGTTGATCACTGCAAGTGCTCAAGAATTTTCAGAAAAGAAATTAGAAATTTGAAAAATTTTTTTTGACAATATAGTTTAGCCATAATTTATTTCATTGTACCAATAATACTTATTCATCGATAATATATTTTTACAATCTACAATCCTCAACGAAATTTTTTATTAATTAGGGAGCACAGA
This sequence comes from Habropoda laboriosa, assembly GCF_001263275.1. Classification (NCBI taxonomy): domain Eukaryota; kingdom Metazoa; phylum Arthropoda; class Insecta; order Hymenoptera; family Apidae; genus Habropoda; species Habropoda laboriosa. The sequence continues at coordinate 644,603 of NW_017100140.1, read as the reverse complement.
AGTGACTAAAGAATTTTCAGAAAAGGAATTAAAAAATTGTATTTTGTTTAAACCTACCACCCATAATTTATTTAATTATACCAAGAATTTTTATTCATCAGTAATATGTTACTACAATTTGCAATCCCTCAAAAATTTGTTTAATAGCCAAATCTACTCGCAAAATTAATTGCAAGTCAGAAAATATTGGTAGCAAATTCAAAATGAACGTAGATTGATAAATAGTCCCAAACATTGAGTAATACCTAATCAATTATAGTATCACACTACTGTAACAATTTCTATAAAACCTACTCAAATTTTGAATTCAACATTTCTACGAAATCTGCACAATTTTTAATTTAACATTATTTCCTCTGATTCCAGCTCGTACCAAGCTGAAGAAGATGGTGCTACCACTTCTCCTCGCCCTGAAACTCAAAGCCATGATCGTCCTTCCCATCGTCATGACCATGATCGGTCTCATAGGAATCAAGGGTCTCGGCGCAGGCCTGCTGTCCCTTCTTCTCTCCGGAGCAGTGGCCCTCAAGGCACTCTTAACACCTCCGCCATCTTACCCCGCCAGAGTAACCTACGGAGTAGTAAAATCGCCACCGGATGTCCATCACGAGCACTGGCACAGGTCCCAAGAGGAGGTGAACCAGCCCTACAGAGGCTGGGCCCCAGAATTCGGGCCTGAACAGTATCCCTACCAGGAGCTCCCTTAATCGAGCAATTCCATAGCTGAAATTCATCCCCTCATCCCGTCACTCTATTTATTGTCTCCTCCACAATTTTAAATAAAAACATCACAACCCCTTTGTTTTCTACAATCTCGCGTTTCAATCAAAGATCCTCCAATCCCTCGTTTCATGTGTTCAAAAGATAGTCGCTCGAGATCAAACACTTTCTCATCGATCATTGTTCGAGCGTATCCTGTTCGATAGCCAAAATAATTCAATAAATAATTGGAGATCTATAATCGCGAGGTAAGCAGGTTACTCGCCCGCGGAGGGGAAGGCTGACGACCCAAATAGTGGCGGAGCAGCGAGTATCTGCGCGACGAGAGAGAGGAGCGACAGGTATGGAGGGAGAACAGGGTGGAGGAGTAGGAAGAGGAAGGAATCGGGGTCACTGTGACGAGAAAGGTGGGGAATGTGGCCGTGACTGCCATTGGCTGCGTTCCGTCTTCCCCGCTCCGTGGATCCTCAGGATCAAGGTCACTGGGTCATTGCCTCCACGTGGACTCCCACTTGGTTGCTTCCCCTCTCACCGCGTGAGTGTTTCTACTTTTTCGAGTGGGGGGAGACGGAGTAACGGGATCGGTTGTGATCGAGGCGAGTGGAGGGAGAAGAGACCTTGGGTATATACGGGCTGATCGAGAGGACAGCACCGTCAAGAGCCTTTGAGGAACTCGAGGCGAGTGGGTCCTCTGGAGTTGGGCTCTTATTGATGCAGAAACTCGACTATGCTTGAGGATTTCTTCTGTTCGGAATTTTGTCGTTTTTGGTAGGAAAATGATTACTATTTTGTTTTAAAAAGACTTTGAGTAGGGAATTTTGAAGGTTTACTGGAGGGTTGAGTAATAGATGGGGTTGTTATTTTTAGGTGATTTTGGAAATGAGTAATTTTGTTCTGTTCCTGTTTGTAGCTTTAATAGGATAATTGAGAGGATATTTTTTTAGAAGATACTTTTAGAGGACTCTTTTTAAGAAGGTTATCGTGAAATCTACTTTGAAGATTAAATTAAAACGTTCCTAGTTAATGTAGATTTGCAACACGATCCTATTAACGATCATTATCCCATGCTTAACTTAATTTCCATTTAATTCGCGCAATTAAGTTCATTGAGAATCGAGCCTCGAGAAATGAACTCTCATTTCCTGTAGGATAGTACGCCTTTTTGTTATTCAACGAGCGAAGAATGGGTCAGGAATATTGGTGAATGTGTGAGAGATCGAAACAATTAAAAGTACAATGATCTAGCTGGTGTTGAATCATCAGGGCGAGGAATTCGAGGTATTCACGGGCTCGCTCCATGACTGACCTTGAAAAACTGCGAAAGTACGAACGTGCACGGTGCATTTTGAGCGCATAACGGATGCTCGTTCTCGAATTAACGAGGTCTACGCAGCCACTCGGCCAGCAACTGGGATCAGACGACGTCGATGCACCCCGATTTTTTTTCGTTTCACCGGACCCACGGCTTGATTACGGGAACGCATTCGGTCGGAAACGCCGGAGAGGCGTCATGGGAATGCTGGACGCGTGAATCTGGACAGATTCACGCGACCGTGAGCTACTGGACGTCTGAGAATTTGTGACGATGTAGTGAAGAAACTTTCTGGGAATTGCAATGATTTGAAATTGAAAATTTATGGAATTGCTATCCTTTAAAATAGGGAACTTTTGGCATTAGAAGTTTTCAGGTCTTTAATATTTCGGAATCGGGAATTGCTGGAATTGCATACTTTGAAATTTGGAAATTGTCAATATTGCAATCTTTGGGAATTGGAAACTTTTGGTATCGTGATTCTTGAAAGTAGGGAATTTCTGATGTTCGATGTTTTGGGAATCGTGGAATCTCTGAATCGGAAATTTCGGGAGTTGCAATGTTTCAAAACCCTGAAATTTGTGAAATTGGAAATATTTCAATATCGGAAATTTCCGGAATTGGGATCTTCAGAAATCGGAAATTTCCGGAATTGCGGGCTTTCAAAGTCGGAAATTCCCGGAATTGCGGGCTTTCAAAGTCGGAAATTCCCGGAATTACGATTTTTCAAAATCGGAAATTTTGGATTCCGTATCGCTTCGAAATTGCAATCTCTCAAAATCGGAAATTTTTCATACCACAAGCCTTCGGAATTGCCTACTTTCAAATTCGGGAATTGTCAATAGTGCCAATATCCAAATTTGCCACCTTGCAAACTCGCTAATCCTTAATACCGCAAATTTTCAAAATTGCAGCTATTCCAATATCGAGAATCTCCAAATCAGCGAACTTTGGAAAGTAGAAATTTGCTCCATACCTCCATGTATCCCGGACAAAAAAAAAAATCACGAACACCCGAAGGATCCATAAATACGCCGCGGCGCAGTAGAATGATCCGTCATGGTCAGACACGCGGCCGCTCCTCGTTCCGAGCGACACGGTTTTCCAAATCACGTGCCGTTCACCGGCGATCCTGGCCGGCGAACGATCTCCACCGTCTGCTTCGAGGATCTCCGACAGATCTTCAGGGAATTCTCTCGATCCGGCGTATCAGCACACGACTTTCTCAACGTCCGTTCGTCTCAATTTTCAACGCGAAAATGGGTTAACCGCACGAAGACTTGCGATCGATCAGCTAAACTCCTCGCAATTACGTTCACCGTTTCGAATGTGTAATACGGCAGATCGGATCCTGGCCGATGGAAAAGTAGAGGAAAAAACCCAGGGAACATAAGCGAAATAAAAAGAGACGTGGAACGTAGGCTGGCCTGATTGCGGTGTAGACAGGGACAGTCGAGTAAAATTGGAGACTCGCACCGACTGAATGAACGCACCTACGATCATCTCGTTCGTTCTTTTACCAGTTTCCGTGTTAGTTTCTACGAAGCTGAAAGGCCTCTCTATGCGGTTAACCTGGATCGATTTCCATCGATTAGAGTCCATCCCGGCTGTCTTCTCTGCGCTCTGTACAGTTTTTTCACGTTCGAATGGAAAAATCTTTAGACGAAAGCTGGCTCGTTCTGTTATATCATTCGGATGATCGTTTAGAGAAACCGTAGAATGGGGAATTAAGGACACTTATGAAATTGCAAATCGCCCATAAAACCGCCGATGGTCGGTTTTAATTTTCGCTTTCGCGCCGTCTCGAAAGTAGAGTAATATGTGGCGTTTTCTATTTTGTTACCGTGTTTCTTCTTTACCCGCTGGACTTTCCAGGGAACAGAAATTTCAAGGGTAGAGGAGAAAAATTCGTCTAACGAAAATTCGATTTGTGGGAAATTGTTCTCGCGACGTATGTACGTATAGGAAATGTATCCAGAAGTGTATATGGTAACCGTATACGTGGAACAGTTATGGGGAACGCGCCCATTCACGTTTCACTTGCGGCACAATTCGCGTGCTATCGATTGGAAAGGCGTTACCAGAGAGTCGATCGATGAAAATCGAGTCTAACTCCTTGACAAACCGTAACACGGCAATTCCACATTTTCCACTGCAATTTAGTTAGATAGAGGAGTAATCATTTCCAGGTTTTTACGGTCGTTAGAGATTGACGCGAATGAGAATCCATCAGAGAAACCAATCGGTTAAAGCATATATTCGACGTAATTTTACGGAGTGCAAGAAAATTTTGAAGAAATTATTGCGTTTAGCTGGTGTAATGTGAAATGTCGAATTTTTCACGGAGGAGTGAAAATCGTTTTCTAAATTCAAATAAGTGGCAGTCTTGAATTCTTGAGAATTGTGCGAATTTTCAGTTGACGCGAAAACACTCAGTTTTCAACGTTTAGACGTTAATCATTTGGGAAATTGATTTAAGAACAGTTAGAAATCTGTCGTTTCATATTAAACGAAAGAAAAGTCAGAGAAAACGGAGATGTTGTCTTTCAGGCGAGAAATACTCGTTAAAGGAAAAATAATGAATAATGAAAATGATGCACATTAATTACTGAACAATAAATTTCAAAAATAAGAAATAGCGAGCAATGAAGAGTAGTATAAAATGCCACATTAAACTTAAGAAGAAATTTCTCAAGCGAACTATAAACATTTCTTAAATTACAGAAGTTATAGAAATTATAAAAATTGTCAAAATTACTATTAATTTCGTAATAAAAAATAGTCGAAAATGCTCCGAGAAAAGTTATAATAATTTTAAAAATTATAGAAATTGTAAGAATTGTGAAAATGATCAAAATTGTCAAAATTACTATTAATTTCGTAATAAAAAATAGTCGAAAATGCTCCGAGAAAAGTTATAATAATTTTAAAAATTATAGAAATTGTAAGAATTGTGAAAATGATCAAAATTGTCAAAATTACTATTAATTTCGTAATAAAAAATAGTCGAAAATGCTCCGAGAAAAGTTATAATAATTTTAAAAATTATAGAAATTGTAAGAATTGTGAAAATGATCAAAATTGTCAAAATTACTATTAATTTCGTAATAAAAAATAGTCGAAAATGCTCCGAGAAAAGTTATAATAATTTTAAAAATTATAGAAATTGTAAGAATTGTGAAAATGATCAAAATTGTCAAAATTACTATTAATTTCGTAATAAAAAATAGTCGAAAATGCTCCGAGAAAAGTTATAATAATTTTAAAAATTATAGAAATTGTAAGAATTGTGAAAATGATCAAAATTGTCAAAATTACTATTAATTTCGTAATAAAAAATAGTCGAAAATGCTCCGAGAAAAGTTATAATAATTTTAAAAATTATAGAAATTGTAAGAATTGTGAAAATGATCAAAATTGTCAAAATTACTATTAATTTCGTAATAAAAAATAGTCGAAAATGCTCCGAGAAAAGTTATAATAATTTTAAAAATTATAGAAATTGTAAGAATTGTGAAAATGATCAAAATTGTCAAAATTACTATTAATTTCGTAATAAAAAATAGTCGAAAATGCTCCGAGAAAAGTTATAATAATTTTAAAAATTATAGAAATTGTAAGAATTGTGAAAATGATCAAAATTGTCAAAATTACTATTAATTTCGTAATAAAAAATAGTCGAAAATGCTCCGAGAAAAGTTATAATAATTTTAAAAATTATAGAAATTGTAAGAATTGTGAAAATGATCAAAATTGTCAAAATTACTATTAATTTCGTAATAAAAAATAGTCGAAAATGCTCCGAGAAAAGTTATAATAATTTTAAAAATTATAGAAATTGTAAGAATTGTGAAAATGATCAAAATTGTCAAAATTACTATTAATTTCGTAATAAAAAATAGTCGAAAATGCTCCGAGAAAAGTTATAATAATTTTAAAAATTATAGAAATTGTAAGAATTGTGAAAATGATCAAAATTGTCAAAATTACTATTAATTTCGTAATAAAAAATAGTCGAAAATGCTCCGAGAAAAGTTATAATAATTTTAAAAATTATAGAAATTGTAAGAATTGTGAAAATGATCAAAATTGTCAAAATTACTATTAATTTCGTAATAAAAAATAGTCGAAAATGCTCCGAGAAAAGTTATAATAATTTTAAAAATTATAGAAATTGTAAGAATTGTGAAAATGATCAAAATTGTCAAAATTACTATTAATTTCGTAATAAAAAATAGTCGAAAATGCTCCGAGAAAAGTTATAATAATTTTAAAAATTATAGAAATTGTAAGAATTGTGAAAATGATCAAAATTGTCAAAATTACTATTAATTTCGTAATAAAAAATAGTCGAAAATGCTCCGAGAAAAGTTATAATAATTTTAAAAATTATAGAAATTGTAAGAATTGTGAAAATGATCAAAATTGTCAAAATTACTATTAATTTCGTAATAAAAAATAGTCGAAAATGCTCCGAGAAAAGTTATAATAATTTTAAAAATTATAGAAATTGTAAGAATTGTGAAAATGATCAAAATTGTCAAAATTACTATTAATTTCGTAATAAAAAATAGTCGAAAATGCTCCGAGAAAAGTTATAATAATTTTAAAAATTATAGAAATTGTAAGAATTGTGAAAATGATCAAAATTGTCAAAATTACTATTAATTTCGTAATAAAAAATAGTCGAAAATGCTCCGAGAAAAGTTATAATAATTTTAAAAATTATAGAAATTGTAAGAATTGTGAAAATGATCAAAATTGTCAAAATTACTATTAATTTCGTAATAAAAAATAGTCGAAAATGCTCCGAGAAAAGTTATAATAATTTTAAAAATTATAGAAATTGTAAGAATTGTGAAAATGATCAAAATTGTCAAAATTACTATTAATTTCGTAATAAAAAATAGTCGAAAATGCTCCGAGAAAAGTTATAATAATTTTAAAAATTATAGAAATTGTAAGAATTGTGAAAATGATCAAAATTGTCAAAATTACTATTAATTTCGTAATAAAAAATAGTCGAAAATGCTCCGAGAAAAGTTATAATAATTTTAAAAATTATAGAAATTGTAAGAATTGTGAAAATGATCAAAATTGTCAAAATTACTATTAATTTCGTAATAAAAAATAGTCGAAAATGCTCCGAGAAAAGTTATAATAATTTTAAAAATTATAGAAATTGTAAGAATTGTGAAAATGATCAAAATTGTCAAAATTACTATTAATTTCGTAATAAAAAATAGTCGAAAATGCTCCGAGAAAAGTTATAATAATTTTAAAAATTATAGAAATTGTAAGAATTGTGAAAATGATCAAAATTGTCAAAATTACTATTAATTTCGTAATAAAAAATAGTCGAAAATGCTCCGAGAAAAGTTATAATAATTTTAAAAATTATAGAAATTGTAAGAATTGTGAAAATGATCAAAATTGTCAAAATTACTATTAATTTCGTAATAAAAAATAGTCGAAAATGCTCCGAGAAAAGTTATAATAATTTTAAAAATTATAGAAATTGTAAGAATTGTGAAAATGATCAAAATTGTCAAAATTACTATTAATTTCGTAATAAAAAATAGTCGAAAATGCTCCGAGAAAAGTTATAATAATTTTAAAAATTATAGAAATTGTAAGAATTGTGAAAATGATCAAAATTGTCAAAATTACTATTAATTTCGTAATAAAAAATAGTCGAAAATGCTCCGAGAAAAGTTATAATAATTTTAAAAATTATAGAAATTGTAAGAATTGTGAAAATGATCAAAATTGTCAAAATTACTATTAATTTCGTAATAAAAAATAGTCGAAAATGCTCCGAGAAAAGTTATAATAATTTTAAAAATTATAGAAATTGTAAGAATTGTGAAAATGATCAAAATTGTCAAAATTACTATTAATTTCGTAATAAAAAATAGTCGAAAATGCTCCGAGAAAAGTTATAATAATTTTAAAAATTATAGAAATTGTAAGAATTGTGAAAATGATCAAAATTGTCAAAATTACTATTAATTTCGTAATAAAAAATAGTCGAAAATGCTCCGAGAAAAGTTATAATAATTTTAAAAATTATAGAAATTGTAAGAATTGTGAAAATGATCAAAATTGTCAAAATTACTATTAATTTCGTAATAAAAAATAGTCGAAAATGCTCCGAGAAAAGTTATAATAATTTTAAAAATTATAGAAATTGTAAGAATTGTGAAAATGATCAAAATTGTCAAAATTACTATTAATTTCGTAATAAAAAATAGTCGAAAATGCTCCGAGAAAAGTTATAATAATTTTAAAAATTATAGAAATTGTAAGAATTGTGAAAATGATCAAAATTGTCAAAATTACTATTAATTTCGTAATAAAAAATAGTCGAAAATGCTCCGAGAAAAGTTATAATAATTTTAAAAATTATAGAAATTGTAAGAATTGTGAAAATGATCAAAATTGTCAAAATTACTATTAATTTCGTAATAAAAAATAGTCGAAAATGCTCCGAGAAAAGTTATAATAATTTTAAAAATTATAGAAATTGTAAGAATTGTGAAAATGATCAAAATTGTCAAAATTACTATTAATTTCGTAATAAAAAATAGTCGAAAATGCTCCGAGAAAAGTTATAATAATTTTAAAAATTATAGAAATTGTAAGAATTGTGAAAATGATCAAAATTGTCAAAATTACTATTAATTTCGTAATAAAAAATAGTCGAAAATGCTCCGAGAAAAGTTATAATAATTTTAAAAATTATAGAAATTGTAAGAATTGTGAAAATGATCAAAATTGTCAAAATTACTATTAATTTCGTAATAAAAAATAGTCGAAAATGCTCCGAGAAAAGTTATAATAATTTTAAAAATTATAGAAATTGTAAGAATTGTGAAAATGATCAAAATTGTCAAAATTACTATTAATTTCGTAATAAAAAATAGTCGAAAATGCTCCGAGAAAAGTTATAATAATTTTAAAAATTATAGAAATTGTAAGAATTGTGAAAATGATCAAAATTGTCAAAATTACTATTAATTTCGTAATAAAAAATAGTCGAAAATGCTCCGAGAAAAGTTATAATAATTTTAAAAATTATAGAAATTGTAAGAATTGTGAAAATGATCAAAATTGTCAAAATTACTATTAATTTCGTAATAAAAAATAGTCGAAAATGCTCCGAGAAAAGTTATAATAATTTTAAAAATTATAGAAATTGTAAGAATTGTGAAAATGATCAAAATTGTCAAAATTACTATTAATTTCGTAATAAAAAATAGTCGAAAATGCTCCGAGAAAAGTTATAATAATTTTAAAAATTATAGAAATTGTAAGAATTGTGAAAATGATCAAAATTGTCAAAATTACTATTAATTTCGTAATAAAAAATAGTCGAAAATGCTCCGAGAAAAGTTATAATAATTTTAAAAATTATAGAAATTGTAAGAATTGTGAAAATGATCAAAATTGTCAAAATTACTATTAATTTCGTAATAAAAAATAGTCGAAAATGCTCCGAGAAAAGTTATAATAATTTTAAAAATTATAGAAATTGTAAGAATTGTGAAAATGATCAAAATTGTCAAAATTACTATTAATTTCGTAATAAAAAATAGTCGAAAATGCTCCGAGAAAAGTTATAATAATTTTAAAAATTATAGAAATTGTAAGAATTGTGAAAATGATCAAAATTGTCAAAATTACTATTAATTTCGTAATAAAAAATAGTCGAAAATGCTCCGAGAAAAGTTATAATAATTTTAAAAATTATAGAAATTGTAAGAATTGTGAAAATGATCAAAATTGTCAAAATTACTATTAATTTCGTAATAAAAAATAGTCGAAAATGCTCCGAGAAAAGTTATAATAATTTTAAAAATTATAGAAATTGTAAGAATTGTGAAAATGATCAAAATTGTCAAAATTACTATTAATTTCGTAATAAAAAATAGTCGAAAATGCTCCGAGAAAAGTTATAATAATTTTAAAAATTATAGAAATTGTAAGAATTGTGAAAATGATCAAAATTGTCAAAATTACTATTAATTTCGTAATAAAAAATAGTCGAAAATGCTCCGAGAAAAGTTATAATAATTTTAAAAATTATAGAAATTGTAAGAATTGTGAAAATGATCAAAATTGTCAAAATTACTATTAATTTCGTAATAAAAAATAGTCGAAAATGCTCCGAGAAAAGTTATAATAATTTTAAAAATTATAGAAATTGTAAGAATTGTGAAAATGATCAAAATTGTCAAAATTACTATTAATTTCGTAATAAAAAATAGTCGAAAATGCTCCGAGAAAAGTTATAATAATTTTAAAAATTATAGAAATTGTAAGAATTGTGAAAATGATCAAAATTGTCAAAATTACTATTAATTTCGTAATAAAAAATAGTCGAAAATGCTCCGAGAAAAGTTATAATAATTTTAAAAATTATAGAAATTGTAAGAATTGTGAAAATGATCAAAATTGTCAAAATTACTATTAATTTCGTAATAAAAAATAGTCGAAAATGCTCCGAGAAAAGTTATAATAATTTTAAAAATTATAGAAATTGTAAGAATTGTGAAAATGATCAAAATTGTCAAAATTACTATTAATTTCGTAATAAAAAATAGTCGAAAATGCTCCGAGAAAAGTTATAATAATTTTAAAAATTATAGAAATTGTAAGAATTGTGAAAATGATCAAAATTGTCAAAATTACTATTAATTTCGTAATAAAAAATAGTCGAAAATGCTCCGAGAAAAGTTATAATAATTTTAAAAATTATAGAAATTGTAAGAATTGTGAAAATGATCAAAATTGTCAAAATTACTATTAATTTCGTAATAAAAAATAGTCGAAAATGCTCCGAGAAAAGTTATAATAATTTTAAAAATTATAGAAATTGTAAGAATTGTGAAAATGATCAAAATTGTCAAAATTACTATTAATTTCGTAATAAAAAATAGTCGAAAATGCTCCGAGAAAAGTTATAATAATTTTAAAAATTATAGAAATTGTAAGAATTGTGAAAATGATCAAAATTGTCAAAATTACTATTAATTTCGTAATAAAAAATAGTCGAAAATGCTCCGAGAAAAGTTATAATAATTTTAAAAATTATAGAAATTGTAAGAATTGTGAAAATGATCAAAATTGTCAAAATTACTATTAATTTCGTAATAAAAAATAGTCGAAAATGCTCCGAGAAAAGTTATAATAATTTTAAAAATTATAGAAATTGTAAGAATTGTGAAAATGATCAAAATTGTCAAAATTACTATTAATTTCGTAATAAAAAATAGTCGAAAATGCTCCGAGAAAAGTTATAATAATTTTAAAAATTATAGAAATTGTAAGAATTGTGAAAATGATCAAAATTGTCAAAATTACTATTAATTTCGTAATAAAAAATAGTCGAAAATGCTCCGAGAAAAGTTATAATAATTTTAAAAATTATAGAAATTGTAAGAATTGTGAAAATGATCAAAATTGTCAAAATTACTATTAATTTCGTAATAAAAAATAGTCGAAAATGCTCCGAGAAAAGTTATAATAATTTTAAAAATTATAGAAATTGTAAGAATTGTGAAAATGATCAAAATTGTCAAAATTACTATTAATTTCGTAATAAAAAATAGTCGAAAATGCTCCGAGAAAAGTTATAATAATTTTAAAAATTATAGAAATTGTAAGAATTGTGAAAATGATCAAAATTGTCAAAATTACTATTAATTTCGTAATAAAAAATAGTCGAAAATGCTCCGAGAAAAGTTATAATAATTTTAAAAATTATAGAAATTGTAAGAATTGTGAAAATGATCAAAATTGTCAAAATTACTATTAATTTCGTAATAAAAAATAGTCGAAAATGCTCCGAGAAAAGTTATAATAATTTTAAAAATTATAGAAATTGTAAGAATTGTGAAAATGATCAAAATTGTCAAAATTACTATTAATTTCGTAATAAAAAATAGTCGAAAATGCTCCGAGAAAAGTTATAATAATTTTAAAAATTATAGAAATTGTAAGAATTGTGAAAATGATCAAAATTGTCAAAATTACTATTAATTTCGTAATAAAAAATAGTCGAAAATGCTCCGAGAAAAGTTATAATAATTTTAAAAATTATAGAAATTGTAAGAATTGTGAAAATGATCAAAATTGTCAAAATTACTATTAATTTCGTAATAAAAAATAGTCGAAAATGCTCCGAGAAAAGTTATAATAATTTTAAAAATTATAGAAATTGTAAGAATTGTGAAAATGATCAAAATTGTCAAAATTACTATTAATTTCGTAATAAAAAATAGTCGAAAATGCTCCGAGAAAAGTTATAATAATTTTAAAAATTATAGAAATTGTAAGAATTGTGAAAATGATCAAAATTGTCAAAATTACTATTAATTTCGTAATAAAAAATAGTCGAAAATGCTCCGAGAAAAGTTATAATAATTTTAAAAATTATAGAAATTGTAAGAATTGTGAAAATGATCAAAATTGTCAAAATTACTATTAATTTCGTAATAAAAAATAGTCGAAAATGCTCCGAGAAAAGTTATAATAATTTTAAAAATTATAGAAATTGTAAGAATTGTGAAAATGATCAAAATTGTCAAAATTACTATTAATTTCGTAATAAAAAATAGTCGAAAATGCTCCGAGAAAAGTTATAATAATTTTAAAAATTATAGAAATTGTAAGAATTGTGAAAATGATCAAAATTGTCAAAATTACTATTAATTTCGTAATAAAAAATAGTCGAAAATGCTCCGAGAAAAGTTATAATAATTTTAAAAATTATAGAAATTGTAAGAATTGTGAAAATGATCAAAATTGTCAAAATTACTATTAATTTCGTAATAAAAAATAGTCGAAAATGCTCCGAGAAAAGTTATAATAATTTTAAAAATTATAGAAATTGTAAGAATTGTGAAAATGATCAAAATTGTCAAAATTACTATTAATTTCGTAATAAAAAATAGTCGAAAATGCTCCGAGAAAAGTTATAATAATTTTAAAAATTATAGAAATTGTAAGAATTGTGAAAATGATCAAAATTGTCAAAATTACTATTAATTTCGTAATAAAAAATAGTCGAAAATGCTCCGAGAAAAGTTATAATAATTTTAAAAATTATAGAAATTGTAAGAATTGTGAAAATGATCAAAATTGTCAAAATTACTATTAATTTCGTAATAAAAAATAGTCGAAAATGCTCCGAGAAAAGTTATAATAATTTTAAAAATTATAGAAATTGTAAGAATTGTGAAAATGATCAAAATTGTCAAAATTACTATTAATTTCGTAATAAAAAATAGTCGAAAATGCTCCGAGAAAAGTTATAATAATTTTAAAAATTATAGAAATTGTAAGAATTGTGAAAATGATCAAAATTGTCAAAATTACTATTAATTTCGTAATAAAAAATAGTCGAAAATGCTCCGAGAAAAGTTATAATAATTTTAAAAATTATAGAAATTGTAAGAATTGTGAAAATGATCAAAATTGTCAAAATTACTATTAATTTCGTAATAAAAAATAGTCGAAAATGCTCCGAGAAAAGTTATAATAATTTTAAAAATTATAGAAATTGTAAGAATTGTGAAAATGATCAAAATTGTCAAAATTACTATTAATTTCGTAATAAAAAATAGTCGAAAATGCTCCGAGAAAAGTTATAATAATTTTAAAAATTATAGAAATTGTAAGAATTGTGAAAATGATCAAAATTGTCAAAATTACTATTAATTTCGTAATAAAAAATAGTCGAAAATGCTCCGAGAAAAGTTATAATAATTTTAAAAATTATAGAAATTGTAAGAATTGTGAAAATGATCAAAATTGTCAAAATTACTATTAATTTCGTAATAAAAAATAGTCGAAAATGCTCCGAGAAAAGTTATAATAATTTTAAAAATTATAGAAATTGTAAGAATTGTGAAAATGATCAAAATTGTCAAAATTACTATTAATTTCGTAATAAAAAATAGTCGAAAATGCTCCGAGAAAAGTTATAATAATTTTAAAAATTATAGAAATTGTAAGAATTGTGAAAATGATCAAAATTGTCAAAATTACTATTAATTTCGTAATAAAAAATAGTCGAAAATGCTCCGAGAAAAGTTATAATAATTTTAAAAATTATAGAAATTGTAAGAATTGTGAAAATGATCAAAATTGTCAAAATTACTATTAATTTCGTAATAAAAAATAGTCGAAAATGCTCCGAGAAAAGTTATAATAATTTTAAAAATTATAGAAATTGTAAGAATTGTGAAAATGATCAAAATTGTCAAAATTACTATTAATTTCGTAATAAAAAATAGTCGAAAATGCTCCGAGAAAAGTTATAATAATTTTAAAAATTATAGAAATTGTAAGAATTGTGAAAATGATCAAAATTGTCAAAATTACTATTAATTTCGTAATAAAAAATAGTCGAAAATGCTCCGAGAAAAGTTATAATAATTTTAAAAATTATAGAAATTGTAAGAATTGTGAAAATGATCAAAATTGTCAAAATTACTATTAATTTCGTAATAAAAAATAGTCGAAAATGCTCCGAGAAAAGTTATAATAATTTTAAAAATTATAGAAATTGTAAGAATTGTGAAAATGATCAAAATTGTCAAAATTACTATTAATTTCGTAATAAAAAATAGTCGAAAATGCTCCGAGAAAAGTTATAATAATTTTAAAAATTATAGAAATTGTAAGAATTGTGAAAATGATCAAAATTGTCAAAATTACTATTAATTTCGTAATAAAAAATAGTCGAAAATGCTCCGAGAAAAGTTATAATAATTTTAAAAATTATAGAAATTGTAAGAATTGTGAAAATGATCAAAATTGTCAAAATTACTATTAATTTCGTAATAAAAAATAGTCGAAAATGCTCCGAGAAAAGTTATAATAATTTTAAAAATTATAGAAATTGTAAGAATTGTGAAAATGATCAAAATTGTCAAAATTACTATTAATTTCGTAATAAAAAATAGTCGAAAATGCTCCGAGAAAAGTTATAATAATTTTAAAAATTATAGAAATTGTAAGAATTGTGAAAATGATCAAAATTGTCAAAATTACTATTAATTTCGTAATAAAAAATAGTCGAAAATGCTCCGAGAAAAGTTATAATAATTTTAAAAATTATAGAAATTGTAAGAATTGTGAAAATGATCAAAATTGTCAAAATTACTATTAATTTCGTAATAAAAAATAGTCGAAAATGCTCCGAGAAAAGTTATAATAATTTTAAAAATTATAGAAATTGTAAGAATTGTGAAAATGATCAAAATTGTCAAAATTACTATTAATTTCGTAATAAAAAATAGTCGAAAATGCTCCGAGAAAAGTTATAATAATTTTAAAAATTATAGAAATTGTAAGAATTGTGAAAATGATCAAAATTGTCAAAATTACTATTAATTTCGTAATAAAAAATAGTCGAAAATGCTCCGAGAAAAGTTATAATAATTTTAAAAATTATAGAAATTGTAAGAATTGTGAAAATGATCAAAATTGTCAAAATTACTATTAATTTCGTAATAAAAAATAGTCGAAAATGCTCCGAGAAAAGTTATAATAATTTTAAAAATTATAGAAATTGTAAGAATTGTGAAAATGATCAAAATTGTCAAAATTACTATTAATTTCGTAATAAAAAATAGTCGAAAATGCTCCGAGAAAAGTTATAATAATTTTAAAAATTATAGAAATTGTAAGAATTGTGAAAATGATCAAAATTGTCAAAATTACTATTAATTTCGTAATAAAAAATAGTCGAAAATGCTCCGAGAAAAGTTATAATAATTTTAAAAATTATAGAAATTGTAAGAATTGTGAAAATGATCAAAATTGTCAAAATTACTATTAATTTCGTAATAAAAAATAGTCGAAAATGCTCCGAGAAAAGTTATAATAATTTTAAAAATTATAGAAATTGTAAGAATTGTGAAAATGATCAAAATTGTCAAAATTACTATTAATTTCGTAATAAAAAATAGTCGAAAATGCTCCGAGAAAAGTTATAATAATTTTAAAAATTATAGAAATTGTAAGAATTGTGAAAATGATCAAAATTGTCAAAATTACTATTAATTTCGTAATAAAAAATAGTCGAAAATGCTCCGAGAAAAGTTATAATAATTTTAAAAATTATAGAAATTGTAAGAATTGTGAAAATGATCAAAATTGTCAAAATTACTATTAATTTCGTAATAAAAAATAGTCGAAAATGCTCCGAGAAAAGTTATAATAATTTTAAAAATTATAGAAATTGTAAGAATTGTGAAAATGATCAAAATTGTCAAAATTACTATTAATTTCGTAATAAAAAATAGTCGAAAATGCTCCGAGAAAAGTTATAATAATTTTAAAAATTATAGAAATTGTAAGAATTGTGAAAATGATCAAAATTGTCAAAATTACTATTAATTTCGTAATAAAAAATAGTCGAAAATGCTCCGAGAAAAGTTATAATAATTTTAAAAATTATAGAAATTGTAAGAATTGTGAAAATGATCAAAATTGTCAAAATTACTATTAATTTCGTAATAAAAAATAGTCGAAAATGCTCCGAGAAAAGTTATAATAATTTTAAAAATTATAGAAATTGTAAGAATTGTGAAAATGATCAAAATTGTCAAAATTACTATTAATTTCGTAATAAAAAATAGTCGAAAATGCTCCGAGAAAAGTTATAATAATTTTAAAAATTATAGAAATTGTAAGAATTGTGAAAATGATCAAAATTGTCAAAATTACTATTAATTTCGTAATAAAAAATAGTCGAAAATGCTCCGAGAAAAGTTATAATAATTTTAAAAATTATAGAAATTGTAAGAATTGTGAAAATGATCAAAATTGTCAAAATTACTATTAATTTCGTAATAAAAAATAGTCGAAAATGCTCCGAGAAAAGTTATAATAATTTTAAAAATTATAGAAATTGTAAGAATTGTGAAAATGATCAAAATTGTCAAAATTACTATTAATTTCGTAATAAAAAATAGTCGAAAATGCTCCGAGAAAAGTTATAATAATTTTAAAAATTATAGAAATTGTAAGAATTGTGAAAATGATCAAAATTGTCAAAATTACTATTAATTTCGTAATAAAAAATAGTCGAAAATGCTCCGAGAAAAGTTATAATAATTTTAAAAATTATAGAAATTGTAAGAATTGTGAAAATGATCAAAATTGTCAAAATTACTATTAATTTCGTAATAAAAAATAGTCGAAAATGCTCCGAGAAAAGTTATAATAATTTTAAAAATTATAGAAATTGTAAGAATTGTGAAAATGATCAAAATTGTCAAAATTACTATTAATTTCGTAATAAAAAATAGTCGAAAATGCTCCGAGAAAAGTTATAATAATTTTAAAAATTATAGAAATTGTAAGAATTGTGAAAATGATCAAAATTGTCAAAATTACTATTAATTTCGTAATAAAAAATAGTCGAAAATGCTCCGAGAAAAGTTATAATAATTTTAAAAATTATAGAAATTGTAAGAATTGTGAAAATGATCAAAATTGTCAAAATTACTATTAATTTCGTAATAAAAAATAGTCGAAAATGCTCCGAGAAAAGTTATAATAATTTTAAAAATTATAGAAATTGTAAGAATTGTGAAAATGATCAAAATTGTCAAAATTACTATTAATTTCGTAATAAAAAATAGTCGAAAATGCTCCGAGAAAAGTTATAATAATTTTAAAAATTATAGAAATTGTAAGAATTGTGAAAATGATCAAAATTGTCAAAATTACTATTAATTTCGTAATAAAAAATAGTCGAAAATGCTCCGAGAAAAGTTATAATAATTTTAAAAATTATAGAAATTGTAAGAATTGTGAAAATGATCAAAATTGTCAAAATTACTATTAATTTCGTAATAAAAAATAGTCGAAAATGCTCCGAGAAAAGTTATAATAATTTTAAAAATTATAGAAATTGTAAGAATTGTGAAAATGATCAAAATTGTCAAAATTACTATTAATTTCGTAATAAAAAATAGTCGAAAATGCTCCGAGAAAAGTTATAATAATTTTAAAAATTATAGAAATTGTAAGAATTGTGAAAATGATCAAAATTGTCAAAATTACTATTAATTTCGTAATAAAAAATAGTCGAAAATGCTCCGAGAAAAGTTATAATAATTTTAAAAATTATAGAAATTGTAAGAATTGTGAAAATGATCAAAATTGTCAAAATTACTATTAATTTCGTAATAAAAAATAGTCGAAAATGCTCCGAGAAAAGTTATAATAATTTTAAAAATTATAGAAATTGTAAGAATTGTGAAAATGATCAAAATTGTCAAAATTACTATTAATTTCGTAATAAAAAATAGTCGAAAATGCTCCGAGAAAAGTTATAATAATTTTAAAAATTATAGAAATTGTAAGAATTGTGAAAATGATCAAAATTGTCAAAATTACTATTAATTTCGTAATAAAAAATAGTCGAAAATGCTCCGAGAAAAGTTATAATAATTTTAAAAATTATAGAAATTGTAAGAATTGTGAAAATGATCAAAATTGTCAAAATTACTATTAATTTCGTAATAAAAAATAGTCGAAAATGCTCCGAGAAAAGTTATAATAATTTTAAAAATTATAGAAATTGTAAGAATTGTGAAAATGATCAAAATTGTCAAAATTACTATTAATTTCGTAATAAAAAATAGTCGAAAATGCTCCGAGAAAAGTTATAATAATTTTAAAAATTATAGAAATTGTAAGAATTGTGAAAATGATCAAAATTGTCAAAATTACTATTAATTTCGTAATAAAAAATAGTCGAAAATGCTCCGAGAAAAGTTATAATAATTTTAAAAATTATAGAAATTGTAAGAATTGTGAAAATGATCAAAATTGTCAAAATTACTATTAATTTCGTAATAAAAAATAGTCGAAAATGCTCCGAGAAAAGTTATAATAATTTTAAAAATTATAGAAATTGTAAGAATTGTGAAAATGATCAAAATTGTCAAAATTACTATTAATTTCGTAATAAAAAATAGTCGAAAATGCTCCGAGAAAAGTTATAATAATTTTAAAAATTATAGAAATTGTAAGAATTGTGAAAATGATCAAAATTGTCAAAATTACTATTAATTTCGTAATAAAAAATAGTCGAAAATGCTCCGAGAAAAGTTATAATAATTTTAAAAATTATAGAAATTGTAAGAATTGTGAAAATGATCAAAATTGTCAAAATTACTATTAATTTCGTAATAAAAAATAGTCGAAAATGCTCCGAGAAAAGTTATAATAATTTTAAAAATTATAGAAATTGTAAGAATTGTGAAAATGATCAAAATTGTCAAAATTACTATTAATTTCGTAATAAAAAATAGTCGAAAATGCTCCGAGAAAAGTTATAATAATTTTAAAAATTATAGAAATTGTAAGAATTGTGAAAATGATCAAAATTGTCAAAATTACTATTAATTTCGTAATAAAAAATAGTCGAAAATGCTCCGAGAAAAGTTATAATAATTTTAAAAATTATAGAAATTGTAAGAATTGTGAAAATGATCAAAATTGTCAAAATTACTATTAATTTCGTAATAAAAAATAGTCGAAAATGCTCCGAGAAAAGTTATAATAATTTTAAAAATTATAGAAATTGTAAGAATTGTGAAAATGATCAAAATTGTCAAAATTACTATTAATTTCGTAATAAAAAATAGTCGAAAATGCTCCGAGAAAAGTTATAATAATTTTAAAAATTATAGAAATTGTAAGAATTGTGAAAATGATCAAAATTGTCAAAATTACTATTAATTTCGTAATAAAAAATAGTCGAAAATGCTCCGAGAAAAGTTATAATAATTTTAAAAATTATAGAAATTGTAAGAATTGTGAAAATGATCAAAATTGTCAAAATTACTATTAATTTCGTAATAAAAAATAGTCGAAAATGCTCCGAGAAAAGTTATAATAATTTTAAAAATTATAGAAATTGTAAGAATTGTGAAAATGATCAAAATTGTCAAAATTACTATTAATTTCGTAATAAAAAATAGTCGAAAATGCTCCGAGAAAAGTTATAATAATTTTAAAAATTATAGAAATTGTAAGAATTGTGAAAATGATCAAAATTGTCAAAATTACTATTAATTTCGTAATAAAAAATAGTCGAAAATGCTCCGAGAAAAGTTATAATAATTTTAAAAATTATAGAAATTGTAAGAATTGTGAAAATGATCAAAATTGTCAAAATTACTATTAATTTCGTAATAAAAAATAGTCGAAAATGCTCCGAGAAAAGTTATAATAATTTTAAAAATTATAGAAATTGTAAGAATTGTGAAAATGATCAAAATTGTCAAAATTACTATTAATTTCGTAATAAAAAATAGTCGAAAATGCTCCGAGAAAAGTTATAATAATTTTAAAAATTATAGAAATTGTAAGAATTGTGAAAATGATCAAAATTGTCAAAATTACTATTAATTTCGTAATAAAAAATAGTCGAAAATGCTCCGAGAAAAGTTATAATAATTTTAAAAATTATAGAAATTGTAAGAATTGTGAAAATGATCAAAATTGTCAAAATTACTATTAATTTCGTAATAAAAAATAGTCGAAAATGCTCCGAGAAAAGTTATAATAATTTTAAAAATTATAGAAATTGTAAGAATTGTGAAAATGATCAAAATTGTCAAAATTACTATTAATTTCGTAATAAAAAATAGTCGAAAATGCTCCGAGAAAAGTTATAATAATTTTAAAAATTATAGAAATTGTAAGAATTGTGAAAATGATCAAAATTGTCAAAATTACTATTAATTTCGTAATAAAAAATAGTCGAAAATGCTCCGAGAAAAGTTATAATAATTTTAAAAATTATAGAAATTGTAAGAATTGTGAAAATGATCAAAATTGTCAAAATTACTATTAATTTCGTAATAAAAAATAGTCGAAAATGCTCCGAGAAAAGTTATAATAATTTTAAAAATTATAGAAATTGTAAGAATTGTGAAAATGATCAAAATTGTCAAAATTACTATTAATTTCGTAATAAAAAATAGTCGAAAATGCTCCGAGAAAAGTTATAATAATTTTAAAAATTATAGAAATTGTAAGAATTGTGAAAATGATCAAAATTGTCAAAATTACTATTAATTTCGTAATAAAAAATAGTCGAAAATGCTCCGAGAAAAGTTATAATAATTTTAAAAATTATAGAAATTGTAAGAATTGTGAAAATGATCAAAATTGTCAAAATTACTATTAATTTCGTAATAAAAAATAGTCGAAAATGCTCCGAGAAAAGTTATAATAATTTTAAAAATTATAGAAATTGTAAGAATTGTGAAAATGATCAAAATTGTCAAAATTACTATTAATTTCGTAATAAAAAATAGTCGAAAATGCTCCGAGAAAAGTTATAATAATTTTAAAAATTATAGAAATTGTAAGAATTGTG
Organism: Habropoda laboriosa; assembly: GCF_001263275.1. Taxonomy (NCBI): domain Eukaryota; kingdom Metazoa; phylum Arthropoda; class Insecta; order Hymenoptera; family Apidae; genus Habropoda; species Habropoda laboriosa. The sequence goes on along the minus strand of NW_017100140.1, from coordinate 623,151 downwards.
AAAATGATCAAAATTGTCAAAATTACTATTAATTTCGTAATAAAAAATAGTCGAAAATGCTCCGAGAAAAGTTATAATAATTTTAAAAATTATAGAAATTGTAAGAATTGTGAAAATGATCAAAATTGTCAAAATTACTATTAATTTCGTAATAAAAAATAGTCGAAAATGCTCCGAGAAAAGTTATAATAATTTTAAAAATTATAGAAATTGTAAGAATTGTGAAAATGATCAAAATTGTCAAAATTACTATTAATTTCGTAATAAAAAATAGTCGAAAATGCTCCGAGAAAAGTTATAATAATTTTAAAAATTATAGAAATTGTAAGAATTGTGAAAATGATCAAAATTGTCAAAATTACTATTAATTTCGTAATAAAAAATAGTCGAAAATGCTCCGAGAAAAGTTATAATAATTTTAAAAATTATAGAAATTGTAAGAATTGTGAAAATGATCAAAATTGTCAAAATTACTATTAATTTCGTAATAAAAAATAGTCGAAAATGCTCCGAGAAAAGTTATAATAATTTTAAAAATTATAGAAATTGTAAGAATTGTGAAAATGATCAAAATTGTCAAAATTACTATTAATTTCGTAATAAAAAATAGTCGAAAATGCTCCGAGAAAAGTTATAATAATTTTAAAAATTATAGAAATTGTAAGAATTGTGAAAATGATCAAAATTGTCAAAATTACTATTAATTTCGTAATAAAAAATAGTCGAAAATGCTCCGAGAAAAGTTATAATAATTTTAAAAATTATAGAAATTGTAAGAATTGTGAAAATGATCAAAATTGTCAAAATTACTATTAATTTCGTAATAAAAAATAGTCGAAAATGCTCCGAGAAAAGTTATAATAATTTTAAAAATTATAGAAATTGTAAGAATTGTGAAAATGATCAAAATTGTCAAAATTACTATTAATTTCGTAATAAAAAATAGTCGAAAATGCTCCGAGAAAAGTTATAATAATTTTAAAAATTATAGAAATTGTAAGAATTGTGAAAATGATCAAAATTGTCAAAATTACTATTAATTTCGTAATAAAAAATAGTCGAAAATGCTCCGAGAAAAGTTATAATAATTTTAAAAATTATAGAAATTGTAAGAATTGTGAAAATGATCAAAATTGTCAAAATTACTATTAATTTCGTAATAAAAAATAGTCGAAAATGCTCCGAGAAAAGTTATAATAATTTTAAAAATTATAGAAATTGTAAGAATTGTGAAAATGATCAAAATTGTCAAAATTACTATTAATTTCGTAATAAAAAATAGTCGAAAATGCTCCGAGAAAAGTTATAATAATTTTAAAAATTATAGAAATTGTAAGAATTGTGAAAATGATCAAAATTGTCAAAATTACTATTAATTTCGTAATAAAAAATAGTCGAAAATGCTCCGAGAAAAGTTATAATAATTTTAAAAATTATAGAAATTGTAAGAATTGTGAAAATGATCAAAATTGTCAAAATTACTATTAATTTCGTAATAAAAAATAGTCGAAAATGCTCCGAGAAAAGTTATAATAATTTTAAAAATTATAGAAATTGTAAGAATTGTGAAAATGATCAAAATTGTCAAAATTACTATTAATTTCGTAATAAAAAATAGTCGAAAATGCTCCGAGAAAAGTTATAATAATTTTAAAAATTATAGAAATTGTAAGAATTGTGAAAATGATCAAAATTGTCAAAATTACTATTAATTTCGTAATAAAAAATAGTCGAAAATGCTCCGAGAAAAGTTATAATAATTTTAAAAATTATAGAAATTGTAAGAATTGTGAAAATGATCAAAATTGTCAAAATTACTATTAATTTCGTAATAAAAAATAGTCGAAAATGCTCCGAGAAAAGTTATAATAATTTTAAAAATTATAGAAATTGTAAGAATTGTGAAAATGATCAAAATTGTCAAAATTAGAAACTTGTATAGATTATAAAAATTATAAAAGTTTTTACTAACTTTGAGCGCAAATAGCAGCGAAGAATTACGAAACCTCCCACTTCCTTCAATTTCGACACAGATCTACCGCTAGCTCCTGGTCAAACGGTCACGAAGGCATGAATGAAAATGTGGAAAACGAAAGAAAATCTCAGCGACGACTCTAAACAGGGAGCTGTTCGCAAACGATCGAGCTCCTGTTCGCGAAACAGGAGCAGCCAGCCAGGAGATCGGCTGGCGATTATTAACGAAAGGAAGGCGTTGCGGCAAAAGGAAGTAACAAGTCGCGAAATAGATACCTGAAGAAGAAGGCTAATCCGCTCTTTTCCGACACACCTGATGGCCGAGCATGCGAGCGCATCGTCTCGCGTACGAAACGCCGCGGAACGCCTTAAGCGGCGTTCACGCCGAGGATTTACTGCGCTCGAAAACTGCACGCCCTATTGACGGAGGATAATTTCCACCGGAATGCACCAACCTGGAATTTTTCTACTCTGCACGCGAGTAGAACCGGTAGAAGAATACACAGGCGAGAAGCTCTAAATATTCAGTGTAACTCGTTTGATCGTTACTCAATCCTCTTCCATTTGATTCGAAGTTTTTCGGTCGAGGCAATTAGCGGAATTCCATTCGTTCCTGAATCCTTACTTCTTTACTTCTTCGGGTATTTCGATGAATTATTCACTGTCTTCGTGGATGATTTTTTCTTTTTGAAGTTTCGAGGAATTCGTGCGGTTTTTCGTCGGAGAGGTAATTTTTCTTTTATGTTAGGGGATAGAGGTAGAAATAGAGATTGAAGAATTGATTATGTAAGGAAAGTATAATCGTTGGAGATTCTGCTGCAGTCATTCATGAGTTGTTCGAAGTGTATTAATTATACACAGATTGATACGATAAGATGTGCTGTGAGCACGCAGCAGATTTCGCCGGAAACTTGCCCCCATTCAGTAAAGAACATCGATTTACTTGTTGACTGAACTCGTATGTTAGTCAAATGTTTGCACGTTTTAGAGTGTGTAGTTAGACGTCGGGAAAAATTACAGTTAGCCTGTGAACGATTTCAAATAGAGGATCGAGAAAATTGTGAATTATTGAGAATTGAGAATTCACTCACTCCTTTCACTTAACCTATTTAAGAGGAAGGAAGAGCAATTAATTTAATTAGTTTTATTAAACTGATTAATTTTATACACGTGTGTCTCTTAAAATATATTTATACACGTAGCAATATAATACGTCAAAAGAAATTGGGGCAGTTTTTAATAAACGTACGCTTTTCTAATAAATGAAATTTTTCATAAATGCAATAACATATAAGGTATGAAAAGAATTTAGCGCACTTTTTAATAAATGAGATTTTCCGTAAATGCAACAATATAATACACCAAATGAATTTAGCGCACTTTTTAATAAGCGTATGTTTTTTAATAAACGTAATTATTTTATAAACGTACCAGTATATACACTAAAAGTATTTGACGCACTCTTTAATGAACGTATGTTTTTTTAATAAATGAAATTTTTCATAAATGCACCAATATAGTACACTAAAAGGATTTAGCGCACTTTTTAATAAAGGTATTTATTTTATAAATACACCGAAAGAATTTGGCGCACTTTTTAGTAAACGTATGTTTTTTAATAAATCAAATTTTTCATAAATGCACCAATATAGTACACTAAAAGGATTTAGTGTTTTTTTTAATAGACGTAATTATTTTATAAATACACCGAAAGAATTTGGCGCACTTTTTAGTAAACGTATGTTTTTTAATAAATGAAATTTTTCATAAATGCACCAATATAGTACACTAAAAGGATTTAGTGCACTGTTTAATAAATGTAATTATTTTATAAATACACCGAAAGAATTTGGCACACTTTTTAGTAAACGTATGTTTTTTAATAAACCAAATTTTTCATAAATGCACCAATATAGTACACCAAAAGAATTTAGTGCACTGTTTAATAAATGTAATTATTTTATAAATACACCAAAAGAATTTGGCGCACTTTTTAATAAATGAAATTCTTCATAAATGCACCAATATAATACACCAAAAAAATTTGGCTCTTTATTCAATTAAAATACACTCTTCAAACAGTCGCCCAATGAACTAATTCTTCCAGGAACCACGACACGATCAAAACGCTTTCTACGCTAGATCACGCGATTCCCCGGAAAATCTCGCTAAAATCCCTTAAAACGATGACGCCAGTGAGTCAGGCGAGTTCTACGAAATCCTCGTGCGATCACGCGATTTCCAAAGCGTGCCTCTCGCGAGTGTTGTCCGTGAAAATTGGCCGCGCGCACTTTCTCGCCGGCAGATCCGTCTGCGAGGAACGCCGTCGTTGGAGCGTGGCGCGCGAAAATCCGATCTCCCGCGAGCTAACTGGGCTAATTTAAAGTAGGCCTGCTCCGTCTCGTCTCGCTCAGCCGAGGGAAATAATGTTCACCAAGTTTCCCTCCCTCGTTCTTTCCACCTTTTCCGTGAAACTTCCGTCGCTTTTCACACGTACAGCCGGATCCTCGATTTTGTCCCGATACCCTCAGCCGTACTAACCGCCTACTATATACTCGATTTCGTCGTCGAGAACGAAAGTGGTTCCCCTCGGGTCGTCGCTGTCGCCATATCGGCCATTGTCGATCAACCATAATCTATCGTTCGATCGATCTGAACCTGTCAACACCGAGAAACACGTGAACGTGTCACTTTGACACGAGGAGATGTGTATTGCTATTAAAAATATAACAAAGGAGTTTATTAAGAGTTTTGCAGCTGAGAAACAATGGGGAATGAGAATAGAAACTGAAGGAAATGATTAAAGTTTTCTTTCTGTTTAATATTAAAATTTGTGACATATTCATTTCGTGGGAATATAGAGATATTCGATTATCCTAACAGTGAATATGAACATTAATTCAGATAAACAGAGAAATTCACGTGAACGTTTCACTTTGACACGAGTAGACGTGTAATTGCAATTAAAAGTATAGCAAAACATCGATCAACATTTGGCACCTAAGAAAAATCGAGAAACAAGAATAGAGACTAAACGAAAAAGTTAAATTCTTCATTTTCCTTAATATTAATATGTATAAAATACTTCTTCCATCCACCAACAGGTATCGACATTAATTCCGATAATCAAGGTCCCACCGAAGTCAGAAGCCTCAGACTAGATCTATGTTTCCCAGTAATTGACCATTAATAATAACACCCGACACAACCAGTGCAATTACCTCTTCAAACACGCCAATATATCAACATCAGATTTTCCTCCGATCCTCCATAATTCTCTATAATTCATCCAACAAGCTCTAATACAATTTAAATCCTCGTAATTCCACCTAAGAACGTTTCTAGAGCGAACCGTGTGCGATATCGAAGAAAGTCTAATATTTCTCAACCCACGGTATTCTGTAACCTAACGAAATTTCAAACGAGACCCTCTGTGTTGACCAAGAGCATCTCTGAATGGACGTCTCTAGGCTTCGCTCTCATTAGAGCGGACCCGTCTCCGGTATCCTTTTTTTTCCCCCTGGCGAATTCGACAGAGATTCGAATGCTCCGCTCTATTTGACGCTCCCTCTCGCCGCGTGTAAAGAGCGGTGGTGGCGACGCGCGAGAGGTCCCCTCGCCTCCTCTTAGCCGCGAAAGAAGAGAGCACCGCCTGGCCGGCGCGCGTTCCTCTCGACTACGGAGAATGTATGGAACGGGCCGAAAGGCAAAAAGGAAAAAGGACTACCCGGTGACTCGCTCTATATATACTGCAACTATCCGAGGGTATGTCCAGTGCACGGTACGCGTCTCGTCCGTCAGCTTCACTCAGGAGGTCCACCCAGCCTGTGCAGCAACAGTTCGTTCCCGCGACGCGTCCTCCTCAACCGCCGTCGGATCTTCCATCGCCAGAAGGGATCTGTACAAAAGAGATCGAAGGGCTCTTCACGAGAATCAACGAGTTCGCCGAGCAATATGGAAGGATTGAAAGATCAATCGTCGCGTCTGATGCTGCTGATACCATTGTTGCTGCTCGTTGCCACAGTGGCTGGCGAGATAGAACGGCGCACGTCCAAGCAGCTGGTCGAGGAGTCAGCGGAGAATCTGGCTTCTACGTTGAACAAAGACTGCGGCAAGTCGTACAGTGCCACCTGTCTGAAATTGGACGTGGTGTCACTGTTGGATAGGCTGTCCGAGCAAGAGGACATCAGCATTCTTCCCGGAGTATCTGTGATCAAGGAGAATGGATCGGCGAGCATGCCAGCTGCAGAGGTGGTCGCTAATCTGGCTAGAGACTTTCCTAACGACGTGGAGAAGAGGCTGGACGCGTATCTGGTTCACAAGGTTGGAAGCTACCTGAACAGCCATTCGATCTCTATCAAACTGTTCGATCCGAGGACCTTCGAGGCTGCGAGGAACTTCAACGAGGAGACGTTGGCGCAGTTGGGTCTCGGTGGAGCGCAGAGCGTCGGTACTGGTAAGAAACGACTAATTTTCACCTGCCTTTTTCGCGATCTTTCCCCGTCAGATTAACTACGAATTGCACGTGATAACGCAGGACGCAAGAAGGAAAAGGGTGGCTACGGTGGTCTGATGGCTGGTCTGATGATGATGAAAGGTACACTGGGCGCAGTTGGCTTCGGTGCACTGGCCCTGTTAGCTGGTAAAGCTCTGATGACCGGTCTGATGGCTCTTATGCTATCGGCGATCGTAGGTCTGAAGTCTCTCGCTGGCGGTGGCGAGAAGAAGACCACCTACGAGATCGTCAGCAAACCAGTCTACTCTAACTCTCACACTCACAGCTCCGAGGAGCACCATGGCCACGGTTACGGTCATTCCGGATACGGAAGATCCCTGGACACCGTTCACGACAGCGTTCAACAGGCTGTATTGAAGTACGGGAACGCGCGGGATCGCCGGTCGCTCTATCGGCAGAATTAACGAATTCGCGAGTGGAGGAGCTACCAGCAACGAAAAAGAAAAAAAAAGAAAAAAAATAAGAAAAGTCAAGCTGGTGGCACGCGAGAGATCTAGTAGCACGTCTCTACCTCACCGAGTTCACTTCGTTTCCTTCCTCCATCTTTTCCACACCTCGCGGTTCCTCTCGATCTGTATCAGTGGCTCCTCCTCCTCCGCATCGTCTTCACCCATTCTCTTCTCACCGATCATTCCTCTACCACCACTCCTCGTACTATCAGTACCACTATTGCTACTTCTATATAACTACCACATCACCTTTCTCCAGTCTGTAAGTCCGTTTCGCTTTCTTGTTGCTCGCGCTCTATCTGTCACTTCCGTCGCCTAGCCTGGTCTCATTTCATCGCCCTGAGTTTTCTGATCACCATTACAGTTATATTCGTAGATTCGTAGGTATTTATTGCGAAGCATGCTCTCTTCCCTTCTTCTCTCTCTCTCTCTCTCTCTCTCTCTGTTTCTCTCTCATTCCCTTCATACCACCATTCCGCTCTGTTCGTCTTCCTTAGGTCACGGCTCGAGCTGGTCGTCGTTGCACATGGACCATCCTCGTTATCATGTACATGATTTCTCCTCTTTGTTATTTATATGTATTTATGCGCATTGTAAAGTTTTAATAAAACATGTTTTTAAGAAGCTGCTTCTTGGTCCCTTGTTCTTGGCTCTTTGGACATTTCTTTTTGTAATTTTTCTTTTCGGATGTTGGTTCGTACGTGGAGGATTTGATACGTTCGAGGCGTGAGTTAGTTCTTTGTGTCTGGGTAAAGTGAAGGCCGAGCTTCGACGCGGTCTGCTGCCAGGAAGATTATACACGTTAGACGGTAATTACAAGATGAATGCACTCAATTAGAGTGATACGAAAGAAGGTCGTCCCCTTCACAACGCCGTTCGTCAGGCTAACTAGACGTTCTCTGGTCATTTAGGCTCTCCTCGTTATCAATTTCGCAGGATTAGTCGAGTGGTCGTTAATCTTGTAATGGAAGAAATTATGAAGGAAATTGGGTACCAATCTTTTGCTGAAGGAATTGGGAGTGAAACATTAAAATTTTGCAGAATTACTTGAGCAATCGTCAATCTTGCAGTGGTGGAAATTACGAAAACAATTCTGCTCTAATCTTTTGCTGAAGGAATTGGGAGGAGAACACTAGAATTTTGCAGAATTACTTGAATAATCATCGATCTTACAATGAAAAAAATTGTAAAAAAAGCAAAATTTCCTCTTATATACGATTTGAACACTATAAACATTTTGCAAAATTACTTCGATAAATTTCAAATGTGTCATTACTTTTTGTCAATCTTGCAATGAAAAATATTGTAAAAAGTTCTGTTTCAATTTTTTACTAAATGAATTCAAAAACTAAAATTTCCTCTCACCCACGATTTAGCCGCTACAAACATTTTGCAGAATTACTCCAATAAATTACAAACACGTCACTACTCGCAATAGAAAAAATTATGAGAAAAGCATCTGTTTCAATCTGTTACTAAAGGAATTAAAAAACCAAATTGCCTCTTATCTACAATCTGAACTACATAACTACACCATTATATTTCTCTCCCGACCTCTTCAGGTACTCCAATTTAGTAAAAAAATTAAAGAGCAAATTATTCAGGAAATTTTCCGATTACGCAGACTCGATCTCTGACTCCCCATAATTTATCGAGTTGCCCCCGAAATCTGGAAAGAGCGCATCCTGTTCGGTGGACTAGGAAACTCATTTCAAGAACGATCCACCCGGTAAGCTTATTATTACGCAATTTTTCCAGCGAGTCGCTAAATGGCAATCGTGACTGGTTGTCGCAAAGATCCACCGAGTGACATAAATTTTAGTGTATATAAACTAGTACGATCTGACTGTCGTCAGTCTGTGACAGCTGGTAAAGTGAAGTCGATCGTTTAATCGAGGATTATCGCGTATCGACCGATGTTAACTGGGAAAATCGTTCGTAGAGTGCGTGGATCGATGATCGTCGTGGTCCTTGTGCTCTGGATCGTTGCTCGAGGTGAAGCTGAGGATGGAGTGATCGAGGACAGGAAGATCGACGCGGATCCCTATAGGATTATTGGGACCAGTGCTAGACAATAGTACTGTGCACTTCGTTACAGAATTCTTTCCATTTTTTCATAATTTTTCAAAAGTGTAAAATTGAAATTCGAATTTTTTTAAAATATTTGTGGATTGAATTGGATAATATACGTTTGTATGGTACAGCTGGTACTGAAGTAACGCAAATTTTCAGTAGCACTGGCAGACAAGTGTTCGACTACCGGAATAATGGCGTCAGAGTGGACGTCAGAGTGGTTCCATCTTTGAAAAATGATTCCACAAGGGACGATAACTTCCCAGAATTCCCCACGACGGATATAGGCCGCTGTATTATCGATCTCTCTCTGGTCTGCGCTAGGAAACGTCTCGGTCGATTCCTGGAGTCAATTAGAGACCTGAACGAAATCTACTTAATGGGACAGAAGATCAAATTGGTGAAGACTAGAGTGATCGATAATCGTAGATCCACGAACGAGAGTAACGACACTATCGAGCGTAGTGTCGATGATTTTTTCGATACCTTCGTCCTGAGAATCACGCTACCAAGATGGAATGGGAAACGAGAGAGAAATCAGATCGATCTTATGTTCGACGAAACTGCCATTTCTGAGGGTTTGTAACGTGCAATTGAGAATTAGAATGTTCCAATTAAAATTGTTTAAAAATTCTATTTTCCTCAGGACGTGGAAAAGGAGGTGGAGGGAAAGGCAAAGGTGGCAAGTGTAAGATGATGATGATGGCTGGGTTGATGATGATGAAAATGAAACTAATGGGTGATGCATATCCTCTGTATTCTTCTATCGATTATTAATTGCAGGTGTAATTAGAGTGTCTAATTGATTTCTTATACAACAGGTGTGGTAACGATGAAAGGAATGATGATGGGAGGCATGTCTCTCATGCTGTCAATGGCGATGCTGCTGCAGAAATACATGAAAGGTGGAGGTGGTGGAGGTGGTGGAGGTGGCGGAGGAGGAGGTAATACGATAAATAATCAAATACCATCGAACGAAATGTCATTACTGTTAAAAATTCTCAGGTCAATACAAGGAAATCGTTCTTCTGACAAAATCTGGTGGAGGTGGAGGAGGTGGTGGAGGTGGTGGAGGTGGCCATTCATATTCAGATTCTTATCACAGTGCACCACCAGCCTCAAGTTACGGGCCACCGTCAGGTGGAGGTGGTGGAGGATGGGGACGTAGCTTCGAAAGACGATTCACAGCGACAAATTACAATAGAACGAACTATACGACAGACTCGAGAAATTCTTCCGTTAAAAACGGACCACCTGTTTCAACCAAGAATTTCATCGATCGTCGGAGCTACGAGTATCATCCTGTCAATTCTAATTTCACATATTCCAGCTGGAATTCAACTAATTACGAGGAACCAGTGACGTATCGATACCTGGGTAACAAGACTGTGAGCGATGTGGGAAATAACAGCGACGTGGAGCCGTTTCTGCGTTCAGAATCCGATAATTACGCCGTCGACGAGGCTCCCTATCGGATAGAGGGTTCCAGGGATTCGAGGCCAGTCGTTGGTTACGCGGACAACGTCGATCATGTCGCCACGACGAACTACATCGCGAACAACTATGACACGGGTGTAGTGTATCCAGTTTACAGCGACGAGTGGCAGCCCGTCGAGGAGAAGTCCCAGGCGTCGAGTTTGAGGAGAGATATTGGAGGATCGAATAGCGGAGAGACGAATTTGCGTGGAATTTAGCGGATATTTAGGAAATTTGGAATTTGTAGTGTGTCGTATGGAAATGAATTTAGCGTATTTAATAAAATTTAGTCCGTACGAAATTTAGAGTGTACATATGAAATTTTATGAGTTGAAGTACTGTGGATTGGATGTTTTGCAAAATGGAAATGTACGAAATTTAATAAAATTTGAAATAGAAAAATGTAAAGTCTGTGGTGATAGACCTATCACTATATGCATTCTCTTATCACACTTCACGAGAGCTCTAGAGTCTCCTTATCATTATCGTGTAGCTTCCAACGTTACCGATACAGCGTAGAATAAGATTGCAACAGTAACAGTGGTTGGACTTAGAACTAAACGTGACTATGATGATGAGGTATAGAATTCTATACCATTATATAGAATTCTATATCATTGATAAATGAGGTATAGGACTGGATATCGTACAATCGTACACGAAGTATAGAATTCTGTACTTTTAAATGTATGCACATTAAGTTGAATTTCGAGTATTTTTCAGTTTATTCGCTTGTTACGCGTTTTCAACCATATCCAGACTTAGTTTATTTAATTTTTCAATGAACTATTATTTAAAGAATGAGCGTTTCGCAAAAGAAAGTGTACGTGGTGTGTAAGGGAGAAATGAATAGACTGTAAAATGCTGTAAAACAATGCTAGTATACATATTGTAACATTTCGTAAAATACGTTGCATTACTTCACTTTTCCTGATATTGGAGCCCTCTCCTTGAATCCTGTGGTGGTCTGAAAGATCATTCTCTGATTCAAACGAAAATTTACATTGTTATTTAACAAGGAACACTAATTATTCTTCAATGAAAGTACTTGATAGTACAATAAAAACTTTGATAAGTTAATACATTAATAAATGAAGAAATAAAGCTGCTTTACCACATTCTTTCGCTCGAATTTCGGACTTGGAGAACTTTGGCACGTTTGAGAAACGATTGACTCACACTACTAGCTGATTTTGAAGATTTTCGAATGTCTCGGAAATGGTTGTGTTGTACTACTTACTGATTCCGCAAAAATTTCTAGCTACTGAGGAATGGTTGACTAACACTACTCGCTGGTTTCGAAAAAATTCTAGCCTCTGAGATATGATTGACTTGCACTACTTGCGGCATTTCAGAAATTTCCTCGTGCAACATTGTGCACTTTTCGAGAACGATTCGCGGCAACAAAGTTGCAAACCCGATTCCCCCTTTGCAACTTTGTGTAGCGCGCGCGGCTCGCAAAAAAGCACAATGTTGCAAAACGCGTTATCGCGTTTGCAACTTTGTTGCCGGAAGTCGTTCTCGAAAAGTGCACAATGTTGCAAAACGGCGCGTCGTGCAACAATGTGCAATTTTCGAGTACGATTCCCGGCAACAAAGTTGCAAGCGCGGTCTCTCCTTTTGCAACAATGTGCTTTTCGGGAGCCCGCGAGAGTCACAATGTGGCAAAACGGCGTATCGCGCAACAATGTGCATTTTTCGAGAACGGTTCGCGGTAACAATGTTGCAAACTCGATAACGCGTTTGCCACAATGTGCATTCGAATATAATACGAGTCAACGACGTTACATTCAAGCGTAGTGCTTGCAATAATGTTCGCGTTCGGAATAACGCTTCTGATAATGTTGCAAGCAGAATCAGAGATTCGAACAATGTTTACGTTCAAATATAACGCTTGGAGCAGTGTTGCATTCAAAAGTAACGCGTGCAACAACGTTTTGCATTCGAAATAGTGCTTCCATCGATGTTGCATTCGAGAATAGAGACTGCAACAATGTGTGCATTCGAGTTTCAAAGGTGAACAGTGAAATAAGAGTATCTCGCTGCTTAAAGGTCACCGTTCAACGATATAAAAGTTCTTCTCCTGTTACTACAACCGTGTCCCACACCTCGATCAATTTGTCACCTCAACTCACGCGGGAACAAAGGCTCATTGTCGTTATACATTCTCAACACATAATTCCTATAATTCCTAAAATATAATTCCTAAACTCACCATTCAAAAACACCTCCAATCTTTGACACGATCGGTATTTCAGAACATGACATAGAGTCCCCGTAAGACGATTGCTCTATTCCGCACCTCGTCTATGGTTAAACAATATCGACCGGAGAATGGTCAGACTTTCGAACTTGGCACCGTTATACGCTCAGCAGTGGCGCAATCTTACGAACAGTCCTCCAAGACTCTGTACAGGTGCGAATCTTACCTGTCCTCGACAGGTGTGCTCCTCGTCCGTGACACTGAACTCCCAGCTACCGACTGAGGAACTCACAGTTGAAGAACGTCGCCACCAGGCGTCCAAGGCCATCGACCGACTTCCTGCACGAGGTTCAGGGTCGTTTCAACACATCTCTCCCATAATTTTCACCTCGTCCGAAATTCACAACTGCGTCGATCGAAATTTGTTCGATGCTTGAAAACAAATTTCATATCCACCAGTACGAACATTTTGTAAAATCTTCGAATAATTCCGTTTAATCGCTGTATCGGTCCATCTTTTCCCCCCGACTCTTCTTCTCTTTCCACGGCCATAAGGAAGTGAAATTTGCGACCCAGTATCGATTCGTTTTACGACCAACTCCATTAACACGAAATCCAAGTTGCATCGGTTCGTTGGCTGATTATTCCATTACTTCTTCTACTCGATGTCGATCACATCGATTTATATCCAGGAAAAATCCACGCGATTAATCTAATCTATTAGCTCGTTACGCGTTTTCTAATTTCCGACTGCTGGATCCTATCCGTTGGAACGGAGTCAGAAATTCTATTCGCCCAACTTCCTCGTTCAATTCATACAAATTACGTTCATGGTCGTGCACGTATACGATGCTCAATTTAATTATCATCGCGTTAACCCACATTAAAAGCTGCGATGCTCTTAACCGATATCGGTGAACGACAAGCGGCATTTAAATAACGAATCTGTCCGCGCATTAATCGCACGATAAGCCAGCAGTGTATACGTGTATATGGTCTTAGAACGAAGTCACACGCCGTAAAATGTGTGTCTCGATGCTGCACGTACGACGGAGCTCGTCTAAGAATCGGCCCTGCACAATGGACGACCCACATCGCTCTCTTCTTCGGCTGTTTGATACACGCGGCACGTAGCATTTTCGGAGACAACGCGATCTGATTTGAAAGTTATAACGGCAGCCGGATTTTTCAGGCACGACGACCGACTAATCCTGTAACGTACACAGGGATAACGTTCGCTTCTTTCATATTGCCGGACAAACTTTTTCTATGCAAAATTCGCGTCGGGATAAGTCGAATTTCGAGGAATTTCAACGTTAATACGGTCAAAGACGCCAAGTGATCCAAATCTTCCTTTTATTTATACGATCACTAGAGAACGTTCGTATCCTGTATTACTCGTGAATTTATGAATCTTGAGATTTCGTTTCGAATAATTTTGTTTAGCTTCTGAATGAAATCTACTTTAAATATCTATGGAGGAATTATAAATTATTAGAGATTTTATTTGTAATAGTTGTTGATTTACACACTGATTGACAATTAACTCTTTATCTATTTCAAGTGTCCATAGAGGTGTCGTGAATTGTTAAAGATTTTGGGTGTAATAGTGTCAATTGTTTGGGTACTCAACCCTTTAATAGAGACACCTGTTGATCATTATATTGATTGTGAATTAACCCTTTACCGCTTAATACAAGATCACATAATAATAACTTATTAGATAAATATTTGATTTATTCAAGTTTCTTTGATTAATTAACCCTTTACCTCTCAATACCGAATCACAAGAAGCAGACGATTTTTATTCGCAATAAATTATTAAATAAAAGTTTGACTTGCTCAAATTTAACCCTTTAAGTCTTAACATAAAATCCCATAAAGCGGACTCAATTAATTAATCGAATTTCTTTGATTAATTAACCATTTACCACTTAAAACCAAATAACAGAGAGCAGACAATCTTTATTCATACAAAATTTTAATTCAGTAGATTCCGGTTAATAGGGACACATTGGGACCGGACTAATTCGTCCCGATTATGCGGCTGTCCCGAAAAAGCGAATTTCACCAAGCAAAATCTGAACAACGTAAAAAATGAAGCCAAAAACGAGATATTGAAAAACGTATGTAATATTCGGTCTTGAATTCAAATGTGTGTTTAAGCATGCAAACAAAGCTAACAATAAGTAATGAAAGATAAGTAAATAAACAAACATATTTCTTCAGTATCTGTCCCAAATAACCGGCGGTCCCGCTTAACCGGCGTCCCAATTAACCGGAATCCACTGTATATAATGGATAAAATTTTAAAAAGCACTCTGAAAAATACTGCACAATTCAAAAGAAAACAGTAACAGAAGAAGATAATGGGGAAGAGACTTAAACAGGAAAACCAGAGAAAGTCCTCACGTGGGAGGCCATGTTGCAGCGGGCCGCAATCGCGCCAGAAATAGGTAGAACGTGTCACGCCATGGGTTCGCGAATCGGTTCACTTTCCTACGCGCTTACCACGCCGCCTCGTGACGGATATTTCCTCCACGTGAACAATATCCCTTGACGTAACAGAAATTACCAACACGAGGAATCACGGAGAGAGAGGAAAATGCGTGGAAATCTGGAACGATTACACCGTGTACTCGTAATTTCACAGAACCGGGGTAAATTATGGACTATACGAACGTGGAAATCGTGTCTTCTTTCTCCCATTCATACGATCGTCAAGCGTTTACCATGCAAATCACAAGTATTTCGGGGAATCCTGGTAAAAGAAGCGTTTCACGACTTCTTTCCCATCGAATATCTGTGTCGATCGTCTTTCCTGATTTCTTTTTAATTTATTGCATTTGTTGCGTCGTGCGCTTCGAACAAGCGGTATGTTCGAGAGTGGTGGCGTAGGATTGTCGCTGGTTCGTGGTGCGGATTGTTTGCTGATGTGAAGTCGTGGTGTGGTGAGGTTGCACGTATTTTATTATGTTAAAAGAAAAACACTTTATTTTGAAGAGTGGTGGTTTATGCGGTGTTTGTCTATTTTCCCTTTTTGATCTGATGTGCGCCGCGTTGGTGCGCTTATTTATAAAAAGGTTTAGGGGTATAAAGTGGTGGTCTCCGTCAATGGGAACGGGTCTACCCCCTTGGACGGTCCTCCCTGGCCCGCGAGCATGCCGCCCACCCTGGAATTTCCAAGTTGGCAGGGTGGTGGTGTGTCGCGATGACGGGGGAGTGAGGCCCAATGGGCTTTGGGCCGTCAGGGAGACGCGAGAGGTTTTATGACATGTCTATGTCTATTGAATGTTGACGAGTGGGCACCGGGAAGGTATGTGGCCCGTAGAAAATTTATTTTTCTGCAGCCATAAAACACTTCCTGGGCTTCGTGGCCAATTTGAAAGAAAAATTAATTAACGCGAAGAAGAAAAGGGGCGCATTCAAAAATAGCGTAAACAGGCGTCCATGTCATAAATCCAAGCCCTAACAGCATTGGCTCACTTAAAATTTTCTCCACTTTTTACGCTCTTTACGATCCTCCTTAACAACCCTTCCCTTTTTACTTATTTCTAAATTAATCGAGCGCTGTTACGCAAGCTCCAGAAACAATTCATTTCCTCCTTCATACACGGTGTCGTAAAAGAAAGCACTTTCTCGATTTTTCGACGTTCCTCGGTATTATCTCTTATTACCCTCCTTCGTTTCTCCAATTAATTACGCGATTACATCTTTATCCTTACGTAAACTCCAAAAAGCGACAGTACTTAATCGTTTCCTCCTTCATACAGAGTGTCCCAGAAGAAACGTCGACTTGAACAACCTGCCAAGCACTTGAAATCCATTTTAATCTTCAAACTTTATCCACAAAGCGAACCTAACCTCAAAATTCGTCATTCACAAATTCCTCAGCTTAGTTTCCTCCGTCTCGACGTTCGTTTCGTACATTTTTACCGTTCCGGAGCTGTTACTCAACGCGTCGAACCTCTTTAAACAGTTGAAACACCGTGAATGTTCAGAGTCGACGATCTCGATCGACGATTTGTACACGTGACGTCAGTCAGGCAGTTCGAAATTCGTCTGTCCACCCAATATGTAACGCGTCCCAGTTACTTGGTTCACTTTGAGCACGTGCAAACCAGTTCCGATGCACCGCGACGGTCTCTGCAAATACTTTCAGCGCGTTTCTCGCTGAAAAGACACGCGTCGACTTCCGATCCTGAACGATTCGCGCACTTTTGGGAAACGTTGCTACGGTAAATAGCGACACGATTCCTTCACCTACTTCCTCCGTCGCTTTCGAGTTTCTCTTTTTTGTTTACCAATCGCGAACTATTCGTTATCGAGTCCTCCGCTGTTCGCTATCAGGCACAGCGGATCTCCCCGAGGCGCAACAATTTTTGTGGAATATGTTGATTCGATAATTAAAACGTGTTTAAGTGATTCTCGTATGGTGTTCGTTGGCGAATTCGGAGGAAAAGGGGGTCAAATGTATTCATCGAGGTTGAAATGATATATCGTAGCGGAGATTGATCCTAGGATGTGTGATTATCTGAGAGATTTTGAGATGATTACTCTCGAGAGGACTCTCAAATTGTGTTCAGGTCTCTATCGGTGATAAATTTGACTCTCGAGAGTAATTTGCGATAGTTTTACTATCAAGTGAATACGTATGCTTAGCTGAGATTTTTAATTAATATCTGAAAAGGTTAACTCTCCATCGGTGATAAATTTGACTCTCGAGAGCGACTCCTGAGAGTTTTACTCTCAAATGAATATGTATATTTACCTGAAATTTTTAATTAATATCTGAAAAAATTAATTCTCCATCAATAATAAATTTGACTCTCGAGAGCGACTCCTGAGAATTTTACTCTCTAGTGTATGCATATCATTTAGCTAAAATCTGTAATTAATATCCGACAAAATTAACTCTCCATCGGTGATAAATTTGACTCTCGAGAGCGACTCCTGAGAGTTTTACTCTCAAATGAATATGTATATTTACCTGAAATTTTTAATTAATATCTGAAAAAATTAATTCTCCATCAATAATAAATTTGACTCTCGAGAGCGACTCCTGAGAATTTTACTCTCTAGTGTATGCATATCATTTAGCTAAAATCTGTAATTAATATCCGACAAAATTAACTCTCCATCGGTGATAAATTTGACTCTCGAGAGCGACTCCTGAGAGTTTTACTCTCAAATGAATATGTATATTTACCTGAAATTTTTAATTAATATCTGAAAAAATTAATTCTCCATCAATAATAAATTTGACTCTCGAGAGCGACTCCTGAGAATTTTACTCTCTAGTGTATGCATATCATTTAGCTAAAATCTGTAATTAATTCTCCATCAGTGATAAATTTTACTCTCGAGAGCAACTCCTGAGAGCTTTACACTCTAGTGAATGCACACCTTTAGCAGAAATTTTTAATTAATATCTGAAAATATGCAGAGAAAATCTTTAATGAACAGCACAAGAAATGGAGAGAAAATCTTAAATTACCAACTGAAAAATGTGTTCATTTGACTCTCGAGAGCAACTCGAGACAGTTTTACTCTCAAGTGAACACATATCTTCAGCTAAACTCTTAAATGAACAACTGAAAAAGTGGAGAAAGTACCTGCTTCGTGATGCGCCAAAAAATTTGCTCCAAAAGAATAAACATAGTCTTCCCTAGAAAAACTCGACGGTGCTTTCTAATTAGCTAATCATACCTTATCGAAAACTCGTCGAGAGTAATATCTAGGTTGCTCCAACACATAACCGAGCACGTTCTTTCTCTACAAACGTCGAGGATCGCCTGAAAAAAGGGGGAATTCTCGTTTCCGTGAATGAGACGCTCCACGTGATCGCTTTTCGGCGTCTGACGAGCTACCAATTGACCTGGTCGTCGCTCAACCTACCTGCCTGCCCACCGGTCAGATCAATAGTAGGTCAATGGAATTCCTTCGGCCGGACCACGTTCACCTCCCTTGACCCGCTTGATTGCTTCTCTGGACCACGAAATCCGACGTTACGCGATATCGGACGACGTAGAAGCTGTACAAGATGTTCCACATGTAAATACTCTCTGCACAGTGTGTTGTCTTAAACGGTGCACTCTCTCGTTGTGATGCAAGTGAAATTAAAAGCTTTCAGGTTGACAGTATAAGAGTTGAAAAATGCAGAAATTATTTTTCTCTTTTTTAGGTAGCTTGGTTTGTAATTATTGAAATATTCAAATGTAACGAGATGTGAGATACGCGGAGGTTAACGAAGGTAGCGATATGAAAAGAAAGAGAGGCGTACACTAAATCGAGGTGACGTGAGATTGACCGACTTAGGATAGGATTTTTCAAATTCTGATCAGTGACTTTACTGCGCGCATTTCGAAGGGAAATTCTTAGAAATCCCTAGAACGAAGGGAAATTCTTCGAAGGAAATATAGCGCTTCAAGAGATAAAGGTAGGCCTCCAGAAAGAATTTTCCTTGGAAACTGGGGAATTATTATATAGATATATCGTACTGTATGGCTGGAAGATTAATTACTTGACCTTAGAAGAAATGAAAACTCTATCATGGGAAATATAGTCTTGCGAGAGATGAAATTAGGTTTCCAGAAAAACTTTCTTTTGGAAATTGGAGAATTATTATATGCTCTATGGCCTGGCGAATCATCCCTTAACCCGGAAACACTAGAGAATATAGCGCTGCAAGAGATAAAGTTAGGCCTCCAAAAAGAATTTCCCTCGAAAACTGGAAAATTATTATTCACATCATACTCTATATCCTTACGACTCATCCCACAACCTCAGAAAATTGATATGGAGAATATACATAGCGCTCCAAGTGACAAAAACAGACCTCAAAGAACAAGTTCCTCGACAACTGGAAAATTATCATATAAACCACCCTCTATAACACGCTAAATAACCAAAACGATGAAAATAGGCTAGGTTAAAAACTCCACAACTTGTTGACATAAATCCAGTAAAACGATCACATCGACGCACAAAAAAGAAGAATAAGACGAAGAAAATGACAGCTGTCGATGGGAAAATCCCGAGGATCATCGACGACGCACGTCGTTCCACATAACCAATACAACTACTTACTTTTCCTAGGCGAATCGAATCTCAGTCGATGATTTTGCTACGTGTTTCACGACAATTAACCTCGATACGAAAAAGCAAACGTGCATATTAGGGTTACTTAATATTCCACGCGTCTGTCTTCTCGTATTTTTTTCTTTCACGGTTCGCTCTAAATTTCACTCTCGCGTTCCACTTTTTTCCCCCTCTAACTGTCCACGTTCGTTTCGCCGTTTTGGTACGGATCATCGACTTGCCTCCGCTGGGTTCAACGAGAGAGTCGACAAGCGGTCGCAAGAAACCGATCTCGTAGACGTCGTCTCGGTGTAATCGAGGGATAATCGAAACTGGATCACTTGCGAGCTCGCGTCAGACCGGTTTGATGGCACATAAACAGCGCTCGGCAACGGTCCAGCGGTTCGCAGCTTCCGACAAACATTGCAGAAGAAGTTTCACGGGAATACGAGCACGTTTGTTCGCGAGCATCGAAAACAGTTACAATTGAATCTTTGTTAACGGTGCAACGTGATCCAGCGAAGAAAAATCGCGATATCGTCGATGTTTCTCTACGAATTACATATATATCGAGTGTGAAAAAATTGTTGGTGCAAATACACAAGGAAAAGTTGAATAACAATGGATCGTTAATGGTGTACAGTTACGTAGTAAATTAGTAATCGTGTCAATGAATACATAAACGAACGCAGGCATTTCTGACAGGAAGCTGCATCTGTCTTTCGAAATTACTATAGCATTCATGCCTTCGAGTAATTCATCACGCTGGTAATACAATGAGGCTGATGCTTCGACAATTTTCGCCTCTAATTGCTCTGCAATCAGTGGCTATTTGTTTATACATTCTGCACGATGGTAATATGAATTAGAATTGTAACGGTGGTGTCTTGCTATATGAGGATAGCACTACTGTCATCACGTGGATGCGGCCATTCATACGAAATTTTAGCTCTGGGCAAAAGTTCGCATAAATTCTCTCTATTTATTTTTTAGATTATTTAGGTTTCATTGTCTTCAAAACAATTTCCTTCACTTTCGACTATTTTTTGGTACCTTCTAGGCGACTGTTGATTTTCTTGAGAAAAAGTGAGACCGATTTTGAGGTAATTAGGTCGTAAATTATGAGAGACTGAATAAAAACAACTGGTGCTACATTTTTCTCGTTTATTAAATTTCTTAAGTTCAAAGACGTAACGCAATAGACATTCTCATACCACACCACTTCAGTCATAACTCCTCAGAACAGTACCACGAAGCACGGCAAACGCCTCACACGCACACACACTGGTGGCCATAAGTTTGCAATCACTGTGCATTTCAAATTCCATAAAGAATTTCAGAAAGGAATTAACAATTTCAAGGATTTTTCAACGAATTTTCTGCGACTTAAACCAATCAATTTCAAATCTACGAACAATCTGTGGCAGATTCAGTACGAATGTGAATTGGCAGCTGATTCAAAACTTATGGCCTCGGAATTTCGAGACTCTCAATCAAAGAATTACCCATTTCGAGGATTCCTTCTATCGATCGTTAAATTGCTATCAATCTCCACACCGTAAATTTCAAATCTACAAAGAAGCAGCAGGTGATTGCGAACTCACTCATCTCAAAAGTTTCTCCCCGCGATCTCAAGATTCTCGATTAAATACCCCCGAACGACGATCACAAAGTGTCTAATTTCCACGTGAACGAGTTCCACGTGACCAAGATACCACCGCGAGCATAACGTTATCCTCTCGCGGCCGCGCGCAGGATTCTCGATCTAACGCGCTTTTCCCATCGGCTTTCACCGCGAGCCAGGAGCCAACGTTACAGCCCGCGCCGCACGCTGCATACAAACTCCGAAAATCCTCGATCGACGCCTATTCGACACGCGCGCGCGCGCGTAACTGGACGCGCGGCTGGTTGCAGCCGGAGAGGAGACGATAATGACCTTCCACGGAACGGCCGTGAAGACACGGGAGTAGGAGGGCCTTTGACACACTTGACGCTCCAGGTGAATTGTAACCGAGAACCGAGAAGCTCGTGGTTAGTTTTGAGCGGGAGATCGAACGAGTAGGCACGTACGTCGCGTGCGCGGAGCTCAGAGAAGAATCACGGCTGAAAGAGGGCGAGCGAGGGGGAGAGTATGAGCGGCGATGTCGGTGATGATCGATGAATCGTGGTGCAATGGGACTATGTAACGTCGTTCTTGCTCGAAGCGATCGGGTGGAATATTAAATCCGCGATTCGAACTTTGATATCGAGGTCGAGACAGGTGGAGGGGGCAGCGGAAGTGATAAAAGGTGCACGTGGATCGAGGTGATGTCTGTTTGACGAAATCAAAAGTGCATCGACCGTCGTGCTCGCGCTTCCTGGTCCACATTCTCGCAACTACTGCCGCTCGTTCCTGCTCTATTTTTCACGCGTGTGAAATTCCTTTTCAGGATCTGTCCCTTGCGATCCAAAACGGTCTAGACCGTTGGCCGAGGATGAATACGAAGTTGGTGTTTGTGCTGGTGTGTCTGTGCGCGACGCAGGCCAGCTGCTATCTGTTCTCCGCGAATAACCTGAAGAGGTACTCGAGGATCTTCCAGTTCGACGGTCTCCTGCGAAACGAGAGCGGAAATGAATTGTGGAGAGGATTGTTCAGGGATTGCGACAGATCTGTCACCTTCTCCTGCATTCAGAAGAACGCTTACACGTATTTGGACGACGTTTTCATCGAGAGGGACAATATCACCGTGTTCGACGGTCTGACGATGACGAAGAACGATTTGGATTACGGAACCTGCCGGAGGAAGGACGATCGAGACTCCTTGGACGAGAATTTGGTGGAAGGATCTGGTAAACGAAACTGCGACGAGGAAGAAAGTGAAGAAGAGAAGGGGAAGGAGGAAGGTCGGCAATTCGAGGAGAATCGATCACCTCTGGAGGAAGTGACGAACGCTTTGAGGAAGAGGGCGGTGAAATTCCTGGCAACCAGGGATTATCAAATTCAGCTACCCAAATTTTTCTTCGAAGGCGCTACCGTTAAAATAAGTCCCCGAGAGATAGACGAAAATGGCGCGCTGGTTAGGGTGGACTTCGGTCAGACCGGTGTGCAGAGCGAAGGAAGAATTTTCAAGAAAATTAGTACGACAATTAACAACCTAACAATTAACCGATATTTATCACGATCTAAACGATATCCTTCTCTTTTTTAGAAAAATTCATACAGAACAAGCTGTTGACCAGCTTACTAGCCCTCCTGTTGATCATCAAACTCATCAAAGTGAAGTTCATGTTCATAATACCATTCCTGTTCGGCGTTGGCACTGCGAAGAAACTGTTCCTGAAGCTGCTGCTCTTCTTTATACCGGCGTTCGCACATGTCTTTAAACTGTGTTCCAGTTTTTACACGGCGCACTCGACCAAGTTCCATCATCATCACCATCAGGTGAATATCGTGACAATTCCAATCCCTCGACACGAATATTCTACAAATACTCTCTATATAAATATTTTTATACATCCCGAGTGTCACGATTAACTCCGTCTTTATTCCAGATAGCCCATCACCATCACCATGTGCCAGTTCCGGTACCGATTCCAGCCTACTACAATCACCATCACCATCATCACGACGAGGAGGACTTCGACGGATACGATTACGCCCATCCTCACATCCAGTACAGGAAAGACATAGAGGAATTGAAAGAATGGGGCATAGAGCCGAACGAGGAGCCGTACGACGATCAAACGGAGCCTCTAGGAGCGATGCCGGTTCGAAATCCACCAGGAGTGCTTCCAGCGCCATATCCAGCGCCTTATCCAGCGCCTACTTACGCAGGAGCGTATGGTATACCTCAGTACGCGGCGAACACACAGCCTATAGCGTCCCCGTATCCGGAGAAACGTCCTCCAGTGCCAGTTTCGGCCCACAACTTGGCCTACTCAGCGTACGTTGATAATAACGGCCGTCGTACAGTGGTGCAAGCGCCTAACCCAGCGGCAATTATCAACGCTCCTTCGTTGAACCCTGCGAATTTACCGTCGACAATGCTACCGACCGCCACGAACGTGAAATCTTCGTACACGGTGTTCGGACAGCAGAACCCGAGACATGTCACGGGGAAGAATAACTCCTCGGATATGAAAGTGGTAGCTGTCGCTAAGCCGCGACAAGGATTCGACGACGAATTCTACGGACCTATAATCAACAGACTGGAGGAGATATTTAAGCAACTGAGATTCGTCGACGAGGCCTGCAGAGAGAGGCTCGTGTGCAGCATGTACAAGAACCCGACAGTGTACTCGCCGCATAGCAATCTCGTGTCGAACGAACTGTCCAGGTAGGAAACTATGGAACGTGCAATTACTACGACGGTTGAAAAAATATACGAGTGTTTCTTAAATAGCAGTAAGTGTTCTAGTTATTGCTGTTCGGTGTCGGGAGGTGGTTTGAAGCTGGAAAGCGTGGAAACGGGAACAGTTTATCGGGATAGGATAAGTTCGAATTCGGGGCTACTTACGAAAATCGAATTCCTCGGTGTGCATAAATTACAGAGACAAATTCGTCCGGTTCGACACGTTCGATATATTAATTATACATTCACCTGCGCGCCACACGTTCGAATTCGATCGGCTCGAGGCGTCGATCACGAAGAGAAAGGTGGCCAACGCTCCGAATCGGAACGTTGAATCACGTTCCACGCGAACTCGTCTCTTTTTCTTCTTACGTTCTTGCCTACCTCCGTTCGTTCGTTCCTTCGCCGACAACAATAAACTCTTCCGTAGAAGAGCATTCCGCGGAAC
This sequence comes from Habropoda laboriosa, assembly GCF_001263275.1. Classification (NCBI taxonomy): domain Eukaryota; kingdom Metazoa; phylum Arthropoda; class Insecta; order Hymenoptera; family Apidae; genus Habropoda; species Habropoda laboriosa. Next base: position 598,601 of record NW_017100140.1, on the reverse strand, counting down.
CATTAGTTCCAGTAGGAAGCAACGCGATCTAACTTCTTCTCCGGTGTTGTGTTTATTAAAGAGAGATCATCTTGTTAGCGAGCCGGAGTCCGCTAAATGGCGAAAGTATCACGAGTCTCTAGATGCGGGGGAATCGGGTCATCGTTCACGTTTTAACACGATCATCGAGCACGTTGACAAGTTTGTTCATTGGATTTTTTCGTGTGTTACAGAGATCCGCAGGAGTTGAAGCGAGGTGGGACGGAGAGCTCGTCCAGCCGGAAGTTCCACAGATATATGAACGCGGCTAGATTGGGTCAAGATGGTGGAGATTGCCTGAGAACGTATCCATGTCACATAAACACCGAGTAAACCAGACGTGGAATTTTCTCGCCGATTTACGGACCGGGGAGGCCCGACACACGCAAACCAGGCGTTGATGTCTCCCGGGCCACGCGTTGAAGTCTCCGGGACGAGTCACACTGGTCGAGTCTGCTACGCGCGATTTAGGCGGCCGCGGAATGCTTGCTTAGGTCGAGACGACGAATGAACTCGTTTGTGAAAGCATGTCAGATTATCTTGTATTTAACGTATCGAAACGTTTTACCGTAGTAAAAATCTTTCTCTTTTTAAATGTAACTGTAAGTACGTGGAAGTGTTTTGATCGTTCCGTGAGATTTTACTTGTTTGTAGATTCTTCGTGGACTTTGTGATGGATTGAATGTTAAATCGAACGAGACGGAGTAAACTTTCTCTTCGATTTTATTGATTGTTGTATTTAAGAATGTAGATAGGTGATTTCTTGGAACTACCGTATTCGGTCTTCGATATCTGTTTGGAAGATTGAATAAGGTTTTTCTGATGAAACGTCAAATTGTGAAACTTTGACACTTTGTCAGAAGAGTCGACGAAAGGTAATTCCTAAGATATATTCCTCGATGCGACGAAAATGATGCACCGATGTTCGCAGCTTTCTGTGTTTGCTTGTTGCAATTGTAAATGTCCTCGGTTATACTATTTTACGTGTAATTAAGAGTAAGTGGTGGTAAATGTGAATGAATCTTTAGAATGACAACTCCTAATACTTTACGTAAGAATTTATTTATTTTTCGATACGACTATTTATTGTTACGTTCTCGGGTGCCATACCCAGTTAATATTTATTCTATTTAACAGCTCGATTGTGTTTAAATAGTACTGTACAAAGCGAAATAATTCTTCGATGACGCTACCTCGAAGTTTCGATGTGTATCTTTGTTTTGTTCACAATAAACGAAGTAAAAAGAGAAGCCAACAAACTATTATACCCTACATTACCCTAACCACACGTAACAAACGTAAAAAAATAATTACGTGAAATTCAACATCAGAAATTTACATCGAAATACTCAATGCGTGCTTAAAAAAGCAAAATGCAGCCGATCTTCGTTCAATTACCAAAGAAATACGTAAAATTCGTTATTTATCGCAATAAGACAAACGATAAGAGCTTCATTGAGCGAAAGAAATGGCGAGCCTCATTCACACCTGCCTTACGCAAGCTCGACTAAAACTCCCATAAATAAAATCACTTTCTATCGAGTTTCCACCGGTCCTCATTATTCCCCCGTTCATAAAGCCTTCTTACTTTCATCTATTCTCCTCTCACGATCCACGCGCGAGCAATTTCACTTCGCCGCCATTGGTTTTCCTCAGGCTCGAGCCGTCGTCGCTCGAAATCCACCCGCAGTCCGAAAAACCCAGCCTGTCCCTCGAACCTCGTGACTGCAACTGTCTGAGAAATCTCAGGTGCATGGTTCCACGCGCGGCCTGGAACCGGAAACTAGCGGAAGCGGTTGGATGTCGAAACCAAAATCGTCCCGCAGGGACGAAGAATCGAGCCGTGAAAACATCGTCACCCTAGATAATGAGGCTTTCTTCTTTCCTTTCAGACGGCCACACGTCCCTGATCAGAATTCATCGTTCGTAGCTGGCTACCATCGACTATAAAACCGCGTTGTCTTCGTTCGAGCCGGCATTCGGTGTTTAGCCTCGCAAATCGGTGGGTACCATCATGAAGTTTCCAACGATCGCCGCTTCCCTCGCCCTTCTGGCCGCTCTGGCCTCGGCGCAGACGATTGAGACCACGACTGACGCCCTACGAAATATTTATTACAGGTAAATATAACGAACAGAGAGAAATTGTAGAATATTTTTGTCTTCCACGATTAATATTCAATTTTTCTCAGATGCATCGACAACGAGAACATGTTGTCCTGCGTGAAACCAAAAGTCCTGTCTTACCTCAGCAACGCTGTGAAGCAAGACAGACTGGCCATCACCGACGACTTGGCGATAGTGAAGTCGAGAGACTTTCCGGAAGAAAGCAACGAAGAGTACTATCCCTCGCAGTACGACTCCGTTGATCCTACTAGGAAGGAACTTCTGAGGTCTCTGATGTTGGAGAAACTTGACGCGTACCTGTCGAACCATCAACTGGAGGCTAAGCTACCGGAAGCTATCGCAGGATCTAACATTGTGCCGAGATCCTTGGTAGATAGTATGCCTGGCAGCCTGACTGTTCCTCTGTCTGACTCTTCTAATGGCCAAGGTAAAAGGACGATCTTTATAATTCAACCTTCGATCCATTTAATTAAATTCAATTATACAAGTCGTTATATTTTCATTTTTCAACGTCCGTATTTTATTCACAGGTCGTGGATTCGTCAAGAAGGTCATGATTCCCTTCCTCCTCGGTCTCAAGTTCAAGGCTACCGCTCTGGTACCTCTCGCGCTTGCTCTGATCGCGCTCAAGACGTGGAAAGCTCTGACCCTGGGTCTCCTCTCGATGGTACTCAGCGGAGCAATGATGATCTTCAAGCTGACGAAGCCGAAAGTCGCCTACGAAGTCGTCCATTACGGTCACCCGCCTGTGGAGCATCCTCCACACTGGGAGACAGCAGCTCATGGTCCCTACAGGGCTTACAGGAAGTAGGCCGATACGCCGAGCTCAACTTTCTGCCTCTAGATCGTTTTATTTAATATTTATTCTGACGCGAACTTATTTATAAATAAAATTTCTGACATGGTCTCATCCAACTGAACTGTTCGCCCTTTACTCGTTCCTTACCCTCTCTGATCAACGTGAGAAGAAAATAAAGAAAGGATGTGTGTGCGCGGATGGTTTCACGGAATCGGACACTTTCCTTTTTATTATTTGCCTACGCGAGGAGAATCGACGGGACATCCGAGCGGGGATTTAAACGCCGTGAAAGTGGAAAGGGTTACTTAAGAATTCAGCGTTTGCTTCGCGTAAATCCGTTGGAAATTTGCTGTCGTGGGGGGTAATTGGGTCGATTGGCTCGAGCTGCGTCCTTTCCAATTGATCGTGGAACAGTAAAAGTAGCCATTGTTCCTTGAAACATCGATTCATCGAATTGTACGATGGATTTCATTCAGCTTTTTCCTAAGATCTACGAGCTTCACTTCGTCGAAGTGAATCGTTCGTAACGAAGTAGAAGAACGAAGAGTAGATTTTTTAGTGAAAATGGAGGAGAACGCAGGCGACTGGCGTGGAAACTTGGAAAGAGGAGGAAAAAATAGAGACGTGGAAGAGGTGACATCGATCGGTGCTACTTTGTCCTGAATGTTTATGCAAACTCGACCCAAAATTCCAATTACCGTTTCATTGTTACGAGCAGCAGGAAGTCGGGCAGAGCGCACAAAAGTGTCTCCTGACAACCCCACGCGTGCATTCTCGCACGAGAAATTCGCACGCGGCGAGCATTCGTGATGCGACTCGCGGTATCTCTTTGCTGAATTCAGCCGCGCACGTGGCTCAATTGCGGCCATTAGGGGGTGAAATTATCTCGTCAAGCTTGCAATTAATTGCTAATCCTTTACATTAACTTAATTCTACACTGTTCAAAAGAATTCCGCGTATTCTGTCACCTGGAGAACACCATTTCCTTGAGAAAATTCTTGTGAAATTCACGCTGCACAATTGCGATTATTTCGATACGTTTGCAGCGCTGATTCGTGTGAAACAGAGAAGTGAAGAATGAAACTGCGATGATACAATTATGCTCTAATTCTTTCGGCGAAGGTTGTTCAATTGGTTCGTTATTTAATAGGAGAAAAATTGTCTCGAGAGGGTGAATGGCTCGTTAGTATTTGTAAGGGGTGGGGAGAGTGTCGGTATTAACGGAGCAGACGTGTGGAAAGTGCCGCGTTCGTGGCGTGAATGAACGATGGATTCAATGCCAATGTTACGGTGGCATTGGTGCCAAGGATGAAGGGTCTTCTACTCTTACTGGCGCGCACGCCACCCATTTCCGCTTCGCCGCATGGAACGATGGTTTATGATAGCAGGCCAAATATTCGAAAGTTTTCGCCCAGTTCATTGCGTGAGCCGATTATTTTATCGGATCATGATCGAGGTTAATGAAATGATAGATATTTCGTCCACTTTCGGATGAATATTGAAGAGCACCGGACCCTTATTCGTCGCGTAAATGTACGTCCAGTTCTTCAGTAGAAATCGAATAAAATCGGTACGATTTCTAGTAAGTACATATAGTCGTAAATTTTGAGTACAAAAGTAAATTAATAGAGTGTGTATACTAGTGTCCAAAATTTTAGAATATTCTTCTTCAGTTTTTCCAAAATTTTCTTAAGTTAACAGCCAAGAAATTAAAAAGATCATTTATCTGATGATACGCGCATCAAATCTACTACCAATTTTTCTGAAATTCCCTTGAATTAACCAATCGTTTTTCCAATGCAACCCCAAATCCAAAATTTCCTCAAGATAACAGCCAAAAGATTAGAATCATCATTTGTCTTATTACTAATTTTTCTAAAATTCCCTTGAATTAACCAATCGTTTTTCCAATGCAACCCCAAATTCAAAATTTCCTCAAGATAACAGCCAAAAGATTAGAATCATCATTTGTCTGATTACTAATTTTTCTAAAATTCCCTTGAATTAACTTTTTGCTATTTTTCCAAAGCAACCCCAAAAATTGTTGAGACGTGACAGAATCTCTGCAACCAGCAGCGACACAAAAGTCACACGAAAATTCCCTTCGAAAAATCCACTCAACTGTTCAGATCTTGGAAGCATAATCGCGTGTCGTGCACGCGAAGCACGCGACCCTCTCGCCCGACGTCGCCGCGGAGGAGCTTTCTTTCCACCGGTTTGATCCTGGCCGATCGAGTAGTCGCGTCACGATCACGTCGAGGCCTCGATAATCGAACACCATACTGAACGAAAAGAAAATTCGTGGCCGGATGGAAGTGGGGGCGGCATGTGTGTTTCGCTACGCGATGACACTCCGGCGATTCGTCTACCTGGGGGCTTCGTATAAATAGCCTGGTGCCCAACCCAATGGCATCAGTCGTCGCACCATCGTCGTTCCCAGCGATTGTCCATCAGACAACCGACCAGACTTCTTCAGGGTATCGCAGGATTCCCCGCGGGTATCACACCAGAGGAAAACCAAAAAGGAAAATCATGAAACTTCTCGTGTTTTGTGCTCTGCTGGCCGTGGCGGCTGCTCAACCCGCGAAGAACGACCTCTGGAAGGGTAGCAACATGGACCAGATGGTCGACCAGACTAGAACCGAGTGTGCACAGAAGAACGACGAGGTTGCCTGCATGAAATTCAAGGTCCTGAACCTTCTCGACCAGATCTTCCGCAAAGACAGCTTCAAGGCAAGTCTCCCCAATTTCTCTTTCCACTTTTCACCACCTCGTCTCCAGTCCCACTGATCCAGTTCACCTGTCCACCGTTTGAAAGTTAGTTGTAGAAAGGAAAATCGAAGGTTGCACAACGATCTCAGCCTACCTAAATCCGTCACTTTCTACATCCCGCTCCGTTGCAGGTCTCCGAAACCGTGGAGGTGACGCGCAACTCGAACCCAGTCGAGGAAGTTTCAGCCCGCAGCGAAGGTTCTTTCCTGGAGAACGTTCAGACTTACCTGTCCTCTCACGACGTCACCTTCAAGCTTCCCCTGGAATCTTCGGTGAAGGTGAGCGCGAGGAACATCGACGACGATCACCTCTCCTTCGACGTGAAGTTCGGCCAGGGTCGTGCCGTTGAAGAGGCTCGCAAGTCCAAGCTGAAGAAAGTCGTCATCCCGATTTTAGTCTTCGTCCTCCTCAAAGCGATGACACTCATCCCTCTCGCGATCGGTGTCCTCGGTTTGAAGGCGTGGAACGCGCTTCAGCTCTCCTTCTTCAGTTTCATCGTCTCCGTGGGAATGGCGATATTCCAATTGTGCAAGAAGATCGCCGCGGACAGCCACGGTGCACCGTTGGCCTCTCACGGGCCATGGGAGTACCAAGCTCAGTACAGATCGCTTCAGGATGAACAACCGTCGGTGCTGTACGCGCAGAATCTCGCTTATTCCGGTCACGCGCAGTCGTAAACGCGCACGTTCATTCACTGTCGCGACTTTTGTAAAATACCTGTCTCTTCCTGTGCTCTCCTCTGTACTCTTTATTTAATAAATTATTGTTGCAATCTACCTCGGCCTGTTTCGCTCCCTCTTCACGTACCTCGTAATAACGAACTAATCCTACGTTAGCTCTGTCGATGCACCCAGGTGGAAGATCGAAGCGTGTGACAGGGTGGAAAATTATTTTAACAGAGCTTTCACGAGTGGAAGTAACGAGCGACGCGCTGTCGCGAGATTACAGGTAGTTTCGTTCTTTATTTCTGTCAGATCGAACGTTTAGCTGCACGTTACAATTATCGAGGGAGCTTCTCTGATCGGAATTAACTAGGGAAACGTGGAATTACAAGCGTTTCGTTACGGGGTGAAACATTTAGTTACAGGTTGCAATTATGTCTTTACTTCTAATACGTTTTACAAGCATCGCAGAGTAAAAATCGCGTTATCACTGTAATCATCGTAATAGCCGTGAAACCTAATTGCCGGAGAGTAAAAAAGGTGGAGGATAAGTGCTTTAATTCGAAGCCTTTAATCGAAGGACATTATTAAATGTTGCGAAAGGTAACGCTGGATAAATTGTCGTCTCGATGCTATTTTCAGCGACGAAGCTCGCTAGCTGTTCAATGGACGATAGTGGTGCATTAATGGTGTGTAACTTGTTTCATAATTTACCAGGACGAACGACGATGATTAGAGTCACACGCATCCTTCGCCCTAATTGACTAGATATGTCCTTGTAAACGATCGATTTATGTGAAAAACCACGTGAGAAATTATGGTCGAGGAGGGGGAAATCTAGTTGCAGACGGGGAACAGCCGGTTCTGCAAGGAGATTATGCCCGATAATGATCAGACGCGACTGCTTGCCGACGAGGACACGAAAGCACCGGTACGTTTCGAGGGGATTCCGGTAAAATGGAAATTTCTGACCTTTGCGCAGCTTGCGCTTTCCTTTCCCTTGGTACACCTTCGGAATTTTAAACGACGTTTGGATATAGAAACTGCGTTTCTTCTTTCGGACTGTTTTGGAACTGGGTTGGGTGTTGTAACGGTCGTAAACGATGTTGTAATTTAGTACTTTCGGCTGGTTTATAGTTTGAATGGAAATGTAATTTTGTGTAAGGATTGTTTGTTGTAATGTAGAAATTGTGAATGCGTTGGAAATTTTTGGAGAAATTTTCCTGGATATTGAATGAAATTTTTCTAAGAATTCTGAAGTATTGTTTATTTTACCCTTGACCTAAGATTTACCTAAGGAATGAATAAAAGGAATGTGTATTAGGTATACTAGTAACAGCTTTTACTGAACTTTTATTTTTAAGAATTCCGAAGCATTGCTTATTTTTACCTTCGATCTCAAATTTACATTATAAAAATTACCAAATAGCACTCAAAGTGAAGATTGAAAGGAACGTATATTAGGTACAGTAACAACTTTTACTGAACTTTTATTTTTAAGAATTCCGAAGCATTGCTTATTTTTACCTTCGATCTCAAATTTACATTATAAAAATTACCAAATAGCACTCAAAGTGAAGATTGAAAGGAACGTATATTAGGTACAGTAACAACTTTTACTGAACTTTTATTTTTAAGAATTCCGAAGCATTGCTTATTTTTACCTTTGATCTAAAATTTACATTGTAAAAATTACCAAATAGCACTTAAACTGAATAATAGAAGGAATATATGTTAGATATAGTAGCAACTCTTGCTGAATCTCCTTTTTTAAGAATTCTAAACTATTGTTTTTACCTTTAACCTAATTTTACATAAAAATTGTCAAATAGTACTCAAAGCTCTTGTAGCAACTTTTACCAAACCTCCGATGTTTAAGAATTCTGAAGTATTGTTCATTTTTACCCCTGACCTAAAATTTACTTTATAAAAATTATCAAATATTACTCGAAGCGAAGATTAAAATGAATACATGGTAAATGCAATAGCAACTCTTGCTGAACCTCGTCGTAACCTGTGTGTAAAATATGTAATAAAGATTGTTATTATTACACGAATGTATCTCTTTTCTATGGAATCTTCTAAACACCTTCAAAATTTCTTCTCACTTCAAAAAACATGATAAATAAATCCTCGAGAACTGTCTCCACGTGCACATGCAAAATCACCATCGTTCAATCTCCAAACTTTGCAAACGTTTGTATGCAAACGAAAATTCCAAAGAGCACCTTCTTTCTCATAAATTTTCTAACAGAGATCTCCTTCGCTCCAAACTCAATTATAAAAGTCTTCACAAAAAGAAACTCACGAAACCACCCTGCATCGATCCCCAAAACCGCACTGAAAAGATCCAGATCCGCTCTCCTCGGCAAAAAAAAAAATCGAAGCCACGGAACATTCCTTCGTCCCTAATATAGCCATCTGAAACGTGAAATAGAGAAAAGAAAAGAAGATGGTCGCTTAGAAACTCTCGATCCCGTTCGACCGTCTATCGGCGTTACAACGAGAACGGTTCGCCGCTGCCGAAAGCGCGTGGCCGAATACACGAAGAAGGCATACCTGGGGCGTTAGAAACGACGTCCAAGTAAGAGCACGACGAATCGAGCTAAGCGTTCGGTGAACGCGGGGCAAGTTCCGTTTCCCGTTTGTAACAGCGAGGCGTCGCGCATGCCATCGTGTACGCCGTACGCGACGCTACATACGTGTGTACGCGTCGGGACGCGTGCACGCACGTACATAGAGCCGAGAAAGAGACAGCGAAGGAATGAACGGAGGAGAAGCGAGGAGAACTCGGTCTATGGTGCCAGTGAAATTTGAATAATTTTCCTTCGATCGACGATTCCCGGCATGCGCGACCGAATAACATAGATTCGCGGGGGGCAAATTAAATAAAAGGGGCGGGCCACTCCTCCGTCAGTCGCAGTTCGATCGGCGATCGCTCGCTCGCACACGCTCGAGTGGACGATCGATCGTTTCCGCGTTTTCATTGCGAGTTTCAAGAGGCACACCGTCAGTTTCTTCCCAGTCCAGCAACTGATTTTTCGTGTTGATCCACCGAGGAGATCGTCGAAAGGAGGAAAGATGAGGATACTGGTAGCTGTAGCAACGGTCGTGCTGATGGCAGGAAGCTGCCTGGCAAGTCAGGACTTCCTCTCCAAATCTCTCAACGAGTGCATCGCAGCTGACTCGTGGATGTCATGCTTGAAACGTGAAGTTCTCGGATACTTGGACGACAAACTTGGAACGAATACCGGAGCCAGGTCGTTGGATACGTTGGACGAAGCTATCGTGGCGAGGACTTTTAAATATTTCAAGAGATTCGATTACGGAGTTGATCTACCGTTCGTGGACGCTAGACTGAAGTACAGACCTAACAGGAGTTTGGCTGATTTAGACCTCGAGTTTAAAGGGAACGAAGTTGCTACCAGCCAAGCTAGAGGAATTCTGAAGAAGAAGTTGCTGTTGCCGTTCTTGTTGCTGTTGAAGTTGAAACTGAAGGCTCTCATGCCTATATTCGTGGCTATCATTGGACTGAAGGCGCTGAAGGCTCTGGTGCTCTCGAAACTCGCGGTACTTCTCGTTGTCGGGTTCGTCGCTGTGCAGCTATTTAAGAAGGGTGGAATGATGATGCCAATGGGTACGTAGCATACTTGAATTCGTATAGAAATAATACAACTTATCTCGATAAAATAGAAACACTTGCACCAACCTTGGGACGAAAATTTTTAGGCCATTTGTCAAATAATATTAGTATTGAATCTGCTACCAATTTTTTAAGGATTTGCAATTAATTTTGAAGAGACGAGTAGCACTTTACTTCACAAACAAAATTTATCAAAATTTTCTAAAAATTTTGGAGTACCTTGCAATGCATAACGGTCCCGAATTTCTAGCCCACGTATTATATTTAGTATGCCAACGAGGAACGGTAACTTTTCTCTTCCCGCGCACACTTAAAATTTCGAGTTAGTGTCGCAACGAGGGTAAGCCATTGTTCCCCCGAAACCGAGAAAAGTGAAAACAGTGAAACTTGTTGCAGGAATGTCGATGGACCCGGCTTCGCCGGCGTACGGAGCTCCACCAATGGCCTCGACGACGTCGAGCTACGATCCGGCGAACACGTGGGACGGAAACGGCCCTTACTCCCGCGTCTGGACGCCAACGAACGGTGTGGAAGCCCAGAATCTCGCCTACTCTTACTACTCGCCAGGCAGCGGCTCGAACTCGTACAGCCCCTCATCCTCCTCCTCGTCTTCCTCGTCGGCAATCAATTCAGGCAGCTCGACGAACTATTAAGATTTAGAAACGCTAGAAAAAACGGAGAAGAAAACAAAAAAGAAACAACGTCCCAAACGAGGGACGTTCGTTGTTCATCCTCCCTGATCTTCTTTTCTTTTCTATTGTTTTTTTTAACTCATCTTCTTAACGACGGATCGATCGGAACGATCGAGAGACCAAAGAGAAAAAGCACGCCAAATAACCTTGAACCATATTGGACGATCGTCGATCGGTGATAGCGTTCGATGTTTGCGCGATCGATCGATCGATCGAAGACTTAGTTTTTGTCATCGTATTCCACTGGAACGTCGAGAGAAGTTTCATTGTTTCGTTGGGTGAAAGATTTGATTTATTAATTCTTTGGTGGATTCGATGGGCTTTCGTTTTGGCGGGAAAATTGTTCTCACGGAATACGAGTGAATCTGACGAAGTGATGGAGCTTCTTTGAATATATTCATTCAGCGGCACGTGTACGCGTTGAAGGATAATTGAGGAAGTAGGAAATTGATGGGATGTATCGAGGGAAGAGCGCCTGGCCATGATTGACGACGAGACGAAGAGGCCGATTCTCGAGGATGGTACGAGTGTGTTCTTTCCTTACTCTGTAATTTCAACGATCGCCAGGACATTATTGTTTCTTATTTATTGCTCGCGCGTCACGATTATTTATTGTCTCCCTCGCATTTGTTAATAAAAGCATGTGAATAACCGAACGTGATTTTATTTTTATTACACACCTTTGGAAGTGTTCCTTGTTTGATAGATTGATGTAGTTTGTCTGATGATTAAAGTGAAATAATTCTGAGCACGTTGAAAGTAAGAGCGCCGGAAAGTGTGCCACACATCTTACACCGATGCTAACTTGATTGCCTTTCTGTGACCATGTTCAATTCAAGAATATAATTAAATTTTTGTTAAAGTAATTTACTTCATTTCTTCCTTGCAATTTCTTTAATTAATTTCTTTAATGTTATCATAGTTGATACTTCTACTTTTTTTAATTCCATGAAAAATGTAAAATTTCGTGGACAGAAAATGGCGGTTCGTTGAAGAAATTAGAAATTTAATTTTTTCGTAGGAAAAAAAATGTGTCAATATTGAAGTTAGTAGAAAAAATGTGATTTAGTGTGGAGAGGTGGTAACAATGTGTCGGTAACATGGGAAACCCAAGATGGAGGACGTTCTTCGAGGTACTCAGCGAGTTCCATAGCTGGTAACAAACTCACTCCACCTCCACTAACCTTCACGAACCTCGGTACACTCGCTAAAGATGGCGCTTCCATTGCTTCCAAGAATTTTCAGGTATTACCAACGGGTACTCAATTTTCTACCAAAAACTTCGCATAGGATTGACCTCTGCACTTGTTCCTCACTAATTCCTATATTATTTCAATTTCCAAAAAATTCTCCTACCCTAACTACTCTCAAATATATAAAAATTCCTTCTGTAAACACGTAAAATAATCACAAATGAGTAAACAAATAGTAGAACACAGTAAATTAAAATTCGCCTAATTGTTCACCAAGAGTCAGCACCTAAAATCGAGAAAATTTAGAAATCCTTCCTTTAAATATAACACCAATCATAAATTAGCAAACAGATAATAGGAGACAATTAATTAAAATTCACCTAATTGTTCACCAAGAGTCAGCACCTAAAATCCAGAAAATTTAGAAATCCTTCCTTTAAATATAACACCAATCATAAATTAGCAAACAGATAATAGGAGACAATTAATTAAAATTCACCTAATTATTTACAAAGACAAACCACCCAAAATCTTCCCCACCGAAAATCTAGAAAATTTAGAAATCCTTCCTTTAAATATAACACCAATCATAAATTAGCAAACAGATAATAGGAGACAATTAATTAAAATTCACCTAATTATTTACAAAGACAAACCACCCAAAATCTTCCCCACCGAAAATCTAGAAAATTTAGAAATCCTTCCTTTAAATATAACACCAATCATAAATTAGCAAACAGATAATAGGAGACAATTAATTAAAATTCACCCAATTGTTTATCAAGATAAACCACCTAAAATCCACCCCATCAAAAATCCAGAAAATTAAGAAATCCTTCCTCTAAATATGAAATCAACAATAAATGAATAAAGAAATAATAGAACCCAATTAATTAAAATTCACCTAATTGTTTACAAAGACAAACCACCCAAAATCCTCCCCATCGAAAATCCAGAGAATTTCAAGTTCCTGGAGTAAAAGGACTGCGAAAAAGGTATCGTAAAATGGCAGCCGGGGTCTCCATGATTACAAAGGAGCGACGGTAATCTGCCATTTACCAGGTTTACGCACGACCCTTCGTTTCCATCGATTTACACCCTGCAACCCTTTCGTCGTGTGTCCCTTAACGAGGCGCTCGGCAATTCTCTGCAACAAACACAACCCTTTCACCTTTCTTTCCGGAATGAACGGATCCGAAAAAACCGCACTGACCAGAAAACGCAGTAAATTTTATGGCCAGCGAGAAAGGTGGGCCAGGTAATTTCTTCTCGAGTGTCGAAACGTTCACGAAAGGGAAAAAAGGGTTCTCACCATGGCGGGGCATCCGCGAGTAGTGGCGTAAGCCCTTCATCCGTGTTCTAAGTGAGAATACAGACATAATCCGCTTTAGGTCTTAGTCCTTTTGACCACTTGACCGCAGCATTTCCTTTCCTACTGGCATAAACTCTACGGGGGAGGAGTTCAAGGTGGAAGGATTGTACGACGCTGCGTTGCATCGACGAAAGGACGATTAATGGACGAAAGTGTACGATTCTCTGTGTGACTACCGTATTTCCGTGGGTCACTCGGTGTTTCAGAAGTTGCTTCTTTTGTTGCGAACGGTAGAAATGCGGTTGTAATGTCGCCGCCTTGATTCGTTTCGCAAGGGACAATGCTTCCCGAGATCAATTTTAGGGTTTGGGAAAGTTGCTTGATTTATGTTAATCTAATAATATGACGGAAAAATTGTATTGTCCTGTTTCTGTATTTAATAGCAGCGCAGTGAATAGAAATAAAAGTTGGAGATTTCAACGCAGGGATAAGCAGTGTTCTACGAACTAAATTGTTAAATTTTTCAAATTCCCCTTTCCTATGTTCCATTTCGCAGTGCAGAAATGTAAATTGATATTCTGTTTATCGGTGAACGTAATACAAAAGTTTGTATGTAGAAAATTTGTTAATTTTCGATTGAATTTTCGAAAGTAATCGAGTAACGAAAAATAGAAGTGAGAGATTTCAATGCAAGGATAAGCGCGATCGTTGCGCGAAGTTTCAACGATTCCATTAATAAATCCACCAAGGTGTACCGCACATATGTGCAGACTCTTGATGCAATTTTCTCAACGAAATTACAGCCTCGTCCCGTTTCTAGTTTATTTACACCATATCGGTGTTGGGTATCGTCCCGTTTTCTCGCGCGTTTTAATGAATTCCGAAAGAAAGACCGGTTAGACCCGGCGGCGGAAGGGAGGCGCAACCCTTTTTCTAGAAACCGCCTCCCGTTTCGTTCGGCCTCGTTTGTGCCCCAAATCATCGTCATCATCGTAGAGAACCCTCCTTGTGGTTTCTTTTTTTAACCGGTGCATTCTCACGGTCCACAGAAACCAGACATGATCTTCTTCCTCTTCTACGTTTACCAAACACGTCGTGTAAATTGTACATTAACGTTTCTTCGTCTCGTTATAATAATTAATCACGAAATGACGTTTGAAGCGTGAATGACCACTTCGTTTAGTTCTATTTAGGAGATTAGTGTCACAGCGTGGAGAATTGAAACTAGCTACCGAAAATGGCGACTAAGTTAGACACTATTTATATAAAAAGGATTACTGTCACAGTGTTCGAAATTAAATCTGGTCACAGAAAATTGCGAATAAGTTAAGCACTGCTAATATAAAAAGAATTATTGTCACAGCGTTCAAAGTTAAAACTAGCTACAGAAAATGGCGACTGAGTCAGACACCGTTTACAAAAAATTACGCGTGTCAATCTTCTTCCTTCTATTATTAGAGGAACTCGTTTCCACTGTAAATGACCAATGCGTCTATTTTTATCTAAAATATTATTGTCACAGCGTTCAAAATTAAAACTAGCCACAGAAAATGGCGACTGAGTTAGACACTATTTATATAAAAATTACGTGCGTCAATCTTCTTCCTTCCATTATTAGAGGAACTCGTTTCCACTGTAAATGACCAATGCGTCTATTCCTATCTAAAAGATGATTGTCACAGCGTTCAAAATTAAAACTAGCCACCGAAAATGGCGACCGAGTTAGACACCGTTGAAAAAGAATGACGCGATCAAAATCCTCCTAATAGAGTAATTCATTTCCCTTCCACGCGTCGATACGAGAGTAAACACACTCGAAAATCAAAGTTCCCCCCGTTATCCGCGTCTCGAGTGTCCAGGACCGGTCGAATAAAGGCCGAGGCACGATCCTTGCGGGCGTATAGATCGATCGACGCACAGGATGCGTAACTTCCTGCATTTGTATTCCCTCCCAGCTCGTGCACGGACACTCCGTAGGGACCGTCGAAAAACTGTCGGCCGTTTGTCGACGGCCATCGACAACAGGCGACCGCTGCGGCACCGTTCGTTCGCTCTCGTTTTTTTTTTTCTCTTCTTCTTCTCCTTTCTTTTTTCACCACCCGTTTTTCTCCTTTTCTCTCGTTTTTCCCCGCCGCCGCTGCTCGATCAGTTTTCGATCCGAAGCTATTAAAAAAAGACGACGGTCCATCGAAAACTGCGCGCCGATCCTTTGTCGTGCGAGGGGAAATGCAAGGCGTAGGTGGTTAAGGGGAAGCGAGAGCAGGGTGTGTAACCGAGCGCCATGTTACACAACCGGAAGGAAATCTGTAACACAAGGATTCTGCTTCCTCCTCTCTCGTGGTGATCTCGCGCGGGCAAAGGTGCGCGGACAAAAAAGTGCAGCTTCATCGGGAGTCGCTTGCGTAATTCCTTCCTCGTCCTTCCGCCTTTTTACGCATCTGCCGCAGCAGCGCTGCTGCTGCTGCTTGCACGATGAATGGAGGAGCGTCCTTCGTGCGCTGTATATACGTCCTTTTTTTTTCCTCTTCTTTTTGTAATGGAACGTTACTTCGCAACAAGAAAGAACTTTGAATGAGGATTTTTTTCTGGGAAATACTGTTTTCATACAATGTATCGGAAAATGCAGTTTCTTGGTAAAAAGTGAAACCTGTTACGTTCGTTGCAGTAAACGAGATATGTTGATTTGGAGGGTGATTATTAACTAGAAAAGAGTGTTTGATCGTATTTCAATGGATGTGGAGAGAATTCATGTCAAGTTGCATTACAATTGCATGTATGCGTTCAATTTTGGAGGAATGGGAAATATTTGATATGTAGACTGTTTGATCATATTCCACCGGATGTGCAGAGAATTGCAATTGCATATATGCGTTAAATTTTGTATATAGTTGGAGAAATTGGAAATATTTTATATTTTTTTGTTATTTGTGGATATTCATGTTTTTGGGGTGAAAAGGACTCTTAAAATTGGAGATGGAGATAGATATTTTTCAATGATGAAATGAGCAATTACAAGTTAATCGCTTCATTGACAAACTATACTAACAAAAAAATGTGGAGAAATATTTCGCGACTTCGTTGAAACTTTATTGAAGCAATTTTTTCGTCGTTACTATTAATTATCCGCAACCGAAGAATATTTGACACAATAAATAAATTTGAAAAAATATGTGGGAAGCATTGTATTTCATACTCCAAATAAATAAGAAAAAAATTTACTATGTTACAACTCTGTTGTATTAAACTTATAAAAATTATGGTCTCAGT
>NW_017100140.1:569343-581955 GCF_001263275.1 Habropoda laboriosa | reverse complement strand
AGCGAGCTGTCAAACCCAAAATACCAAATTTCCATGGAACTTTCCATCGACCAGTCATCGTCGAAATCATCGAAACCCACCGAAACCTAATCCGTCTCTAAATCATCGCGGAAGAGAGGAAGCACGTTTTGCGCGTGTCTCACGAAAGTTCCTGAATCGCTTCGTTCGCCACTTTCTTTCTGCCTGCCCCTCCACCATTGCGTAACCAGAAATCGATCTTCGTTGCATCGATACGCGTAGCGGGACAACGAGACGCACACGCTCGCCGTGTGCGGCTTGCGGTGAATTGCGTAATTTCGTTTCGTCGAGAGGCGGTCTTTTCCACACGCCGGCTCTACGGCGACCCTCCAATTTCATTTCAAGACAAGGACGCTCGTCCCGTTCTTGCCATGCGTCACGTCGCGTCGCGACATTTAATCGAACTATCCCGACGACGACGACGGAGCGATATGTGACATTTGACGCGTCCAATTTCCCCCTTCGGCAACAGCCGCGGCGGTGCAACCGTGTCTGAATCCCTTGCAAAATCGTCTTCGAACGCTTCTTCTTCTCAATCTCTCTCTTCGTTGATTCTTTCTTTCCCTCCTTCCTTCCCTGCGGCGCGACGCCGCGGCTGCGTTTTCCCTCCTGCCGCGGTTGACATTTGCGACGACGGCGAATGGTGGAACGTCTCGGTCGCTGGAAGCGAACGGTGGAGGAACGGCAAGTGGGTCGATCGGGTCGATCGAAGATCGAGATTCTAGAGGGATTTTGGAATTGCGATTTGAGCGTAGAGATTTGATGGTAAGTTGTGAATTGAGAAATTTATGGGAGAAGGCAGGGAATTCTAAATGATGTACCTTGCAAATTTGAGTAAATTTGTTTCGAGGATAAGTTGCGTCCAATATTTCTCATTAATAATCGTCCTGGATGAAGTGATAATAACATCTTACACATTTGGGTAAATTTATATTTCGAGTTCAGAATTTTTGTGAAGAAAAGTTACACCTAAATTTTTCATTAATAATCATTGGCGATAAAACGATACATCTTAGAAATTTGAGAAAATTTATATCTCGACTGTACAAAATTTTTCATTAATAATCATTGGCAATAAAGGGATACATCTTAGAAATTTGAGTACATTTACATTTCGAGATGAGAATCTTTTTGAAAAGAAGTTATACCAAAAATTTTTCATTATTAATCATTGGCAATGAAGTGATGTATTTTTTCGTTCGAGTAAATTTACGTTTCGAGTTCAGAATGCTTTGAAGACAAGTTCTACGCAAAATTTCTCATGAATAATTACCGTCGGTGAAGTAATACATTTCACGTTTGACGTTAAAATTTGTACGAAAACAAGTTACCCCAAAAATTCCTCGTTAATAATCATCGCAATTATCGCGAAGCCCACCGAACACTTCGAAAGCATCACAAGTGCCCTCCATCAGTCACTTCTCTCGGTAGCTGCAACAGGTGCAAGGAAACAGTTCAGCGGTCGATTCTCTCTACCCGCGAAAGATCCGATACTCTCGATAACGAGCTCTCGAAAGAACACTCCGGCTCGAAGAAAGTAGCCCATGGAACAAGCCGAAGAACAAAAAAAAAAACACAGCCTCTCCTAGAAAAGAATAGCGGAATCCCAAAGCTACAAGAGTTCCCCCTGGGGAAATTTAGAGAAAAGTGCGAAGAAAAGAAAGGAGCAAACACCCTTCAAAGAAACAGGACACAGGTAAAAGTGAAATGACGCAAGATCTCCGCGGTTTGACAGCCGCTAACGACTCTATTCTCTAAAGTTCGTCGAAGGGTTGCTCGTAAACCTTTTTCGCCCAGCGAAAACTCGAGTTCTCTCCACGCATTACAAATCGACCTCCTACGCGTGTACGAACTTCCACGAAACACCGAGCGAACACGTAAAACTTAGCAACCGATCGCTTCGCTCGTTATCTCGTCGAAGAATCGCCAAGTTGGAAGATTTTCACCGTCTTTCTTCTCTCTTCTTTTTTCTCCAGCATGTGAAAATGAACAGGTTACCACATTGTTCTACGACGACCTTTCCTCCCACAGAAAGCGATTGGCATCGATGCCCTCCCGTCGTTGCGGAAGGACACGAATTTATTTCGCTCCCGATGTAAGTAACGACCTCGCTCGGGATCGGATGCTTCCACCGCCCGAGTAACACCGAAGAAAGACGAGAAAGAAAGGAGCTTTTTACTCGTCCTCGCTGTGAAATCCGCACTGTGCTCCAGGAACCCGCTTTTCCTGGCCAAAAGTCCATTTTTTCAAGTTCAACCCCTTGAACTATGATTTCTTTTCTCACTTTGCAATCTAAGCGTCGGCCATTTTACGTTTCATTTTATCGAGTAACTGAAGCTGATCTGTTACAGATTCGTTACATTTAGTAATCTTCGGTCTTACGAATTAAAACACTGGCCAAAAGTCCATTTTTTCAAGTTCAACCCCTTGAACTATGATTTCTTTTCTCACTTTGCATCTAAGCGTCGGCCATTTTACGTTCCATTTTATCGAGTAACTGAAGCTGATCTGTTACAGATTCGTTACATTTAGTTATCTTCGGTCTTACGAATTAAAACGAATGTTAGGGTTACAACGAGTTTTTCTTACTAATATACCTATTTTTCTCACATTTTCGCCAGAATCTCTGCCACGAGTCTGACACGTTGTCATACGTCAAGGGGTCGATGCTTTTTACTTACAAAGTGAGGACACTTTAAAATTGTGAAATCTAAAATATTACTCATTTTAGACGATTGAAATAACGCTAAAAGAATTTTGGCCACGAACAGCGTCTTCCTGGATCACAGCGGATCGAAGAATCTCACGTTCCTATGTAACCTCGATTTCGATCCAACGACTCTTCCACCCCGTTCGATCATCTTCTTTTCTTCTTCTTCTTCGATTCCGTTCTTCACACGTGTACGCGTGTTTATGTGTACGTTTTCCTCGTTCCTTCGATTGCATTCCGCCGCGAGAATTTTTCGAAGGCGCGCGCACAGGCGCTCGCGCGAGCTTGCGTAATCGATCGAGCCGCGCGGACATTCCGATAAAATATCGGGGCCCCGTTAATGGATCAAGATTGATACGCGTCGCACGATAACCGAGCAATTATTGGAATTTATGATTTTAATTGATGGGCCCCGCGTTGCCCCTCGCGCCGCTTTAATTAATGAAACTCGGGCTTCTCTGCTGCGCTGGCGCCGGAATTTATTGAAATTGCGACGGGTAAAGGGGGATGCTGGTTTCTTTCTTTTTTTCTCTCTCGCTCCCTTTTTCTTCTCCTCGTCTTCGTCGGTGAAACGTTGCGACAGAGCGGAGATAAAACGCAATATCGGTTTGATGAAGAAAAGCAATTAACAGTGTTCGCGGGTAACGTGGTATATTATAGTGGGTAAAGTGTGTCCGGTGTGGAAAAAAAGAGGTTAGCCGGCTGTTTGGTATTTGAGAGATTGGATCGATCGACGGAGAGGCTAAAAGTAGATTCATTCAACACGAAATACGTGGGTCCATTCATCCGTGATTTCTCGCGTGAAGGATGAGTATTGGTTGGAAGCGTCTAGACGAAGTGATACACGCTCGATTAACAATCGTTGGCTGGCTCGGGATCAATGGAGTTCGTGTTTCGCTAAATCGAGCACAGTGGATGAATGTGGAGGATTGTGGACCACCAGCAGCGAGTATGTCTTTGAAGAATCGCTCGGTTTCTCCTTAATATTCTATTTTAGCGTTCTAATGATGTACGGGTAAGTACCTTACTAAGTCTTTAGAGAGAAGGATATCTCTTTGGTTTTCTCTTCGGTATTAATCTCGAAGGCATAAGCGAGGTTTAATGATTTTTTGGAAATTTTCTAGATGACAGAAATAAATATTTTCAACATTTTAGTGGACTCGATGAGCTTCGTTTCTCTAGGGTTAAAATATAACTCTCTTCTCTTCGGTATTAATCTTGAAGAGACAAGGGATGATAAATAATTTTTTGGAAATTTTCTGGATGACAGAAGTAAATATTTTCTAATTAGGCTTGACGAACTTATTGTTAGTCTTTTTAAGGTTAAAATATGAACAAATCTCTTCTCTTCATCACAGGATACCTCTTTTTCTCTTCAGTATTAATCCTGAAGACATAAGCGATGGTAAATGATCTTTTGGAAACTTTCTAGATGACAGAAATAAATATTTTCAATATCTTAGTGGACTCGACGAGATTCGTTTTTCTATGGTTAAACTATAACTCTCTTCTCTTCAGTATTAATCTCGAAAAGACTTGAGCGACGATAAATAAATTTTGAAAATATTTTCAATATTTTCTAACTATTAAGGTTGACAAACTTATCCTCTCTAAGGTTACAATATAATCTCTTCCCTTCATCGAAGACTCTTTTTCTTCCCAGCCAATCTCGAAGACCTATGCACCGATAAATAATTTTTGGAAATTCCCTAAACGAGAAAAATAAAATTCTAACTATTGAGCTTGACAAACTTATCCTACCTAAGATTACAGTATCAATAACTCTCTCCTCTTCGTCGAATACTCTTTTCCTTCCCAACCAATCTCGAAGACCTACGCGCCGATAAATAACTTCAGAAAATCTTCTAAACGAGAAAATGAAAATACGTGGAATATTTCAAGAAACTCGAGGAGCTTGCTCGCTCGCTCCCTCTCTCTGTATTAAAATCTCTCCCCTTCATCGAACCGATATCCTCCGCGCCCGCGGTAATAATCAATCAGAAATGAAGACATAAACGATGCACACGTGATGTCGAATAACTATCACTCGACGAGGCAACCCCGAGCAATTGCCTCTTCCCTGGCTTTTCCACTTTCAGCGGAGTTAATACGCGCGGCACGGCAACCCCGTCCACGGGACCCGTTTCGACAGCGCAGGTAAGTGGCGGCGATTAACGCTCGGACAGGACAGCGTGTAATTAAGGCGCCGGTGTTAAAGCTTGTTCCACAGTTGGCCAGGTTGATGATGCCGGGGCCCAGGCCTCGGGTTCTATCCTGTGGAAGGAGAGAACGCGCCACGGCCATCGATGCGTCACGAAATGTTGAGCCGCTCGAGGATACCACCGGAGGATTCCACCGCTTATCCGCATATTTTCAAGGGTCAGCGAGCCGGCGAGCTGAGCGAGGCCTCGTCGCATTCTATTGTGACCGCTATTTATTACTTTTTCAGATTCGCTTTATTAATGTGGAAACTGCTTAATATATCGTCTATGGATCGCCGTGTACACGGAGGTACTGTACGCAGGCTCCGTGAAAGGTATTACCATGCGCTCTTTTGTGCATTGTAGTTCTGACTCGTGGGTAATTCTTCTGCGTTCGATTTTCTGCCGTTTTGAGGAATTGCTGTGAGTGATGTGATTTAGTTGCACTTTACTTCGCTGGGAGATTGTAATAGTAGAGTGAATTGCAATTAGACTGTTTAGAAATTGTCCTCGGTTTTGGAAAGTTGGAAACGATTAATGTGCATTTTTCGTTTATTAACTCTTTCCGGCTCGGCAGAGAAATATAATGACTTCTACTATTTAGAAATTGTTAATGTACCTTTTTGGTTCATTAATCCTTTCGTGGTTTCTGATGATGGTAATAATAGTAATTTACAGTAGAACGATTTCCACTGTTTAGAAATACTTAATGTGCATTTTTTGTTTTACAACTGTTTCGCTGTATTTGATGATATGTGACCTGCGACCGCACAGAGATAGAATGTCTTCTGCTATTTAGAATTAGTTAACGAACTTTTTATTTACATCGTAGAAAACTTAAAGGTATGCAAAGCAATTTTTTACGATGATACATCAACGAAACATCGTCAGAAAATAGAACATAACCCAGATCACGTTCCCCAGAAAAGAGTTCAACATACTTTTCCACAAAGAACCACCCTTTCCCTCCTTCTATCATAATCACCGAAGCACCCTATACAAGGTAACACGAGATGACAGAGAAAGCCACACAGAAACTCGATAATTCACCCTCGAACGACCACTTTCCTCCAATCTTATCGCCATAGACGGCTTTCTTAAGCATTCCACCGATCTGCTGTAACCATTTTAAAAGGACGAAATATTGGACGGGCGGTAGAACGTCGAAGGGGATGTACAGGGTGAAAACATACTCACCGGACACGATAATTCGTGGACGTGCGGACGCATTTTTCGGTCGCTTCCCAGGGCCAATCTTATCAGCGTGAAAGGGAAGAGGGAGGCCGCGAGCGCGGGGCGTCCACGTCCTCGACGATTCGAAAGGGAGATTCCTTCGTGGTGCCGTCACGGATTTCACGCATTCCCGCGCGGACGCCGCGGGAGGCTTCCTTAAAACCGAAAGTGATACCAAAGCCGAACGGTGGACTCCTCTGAAAAGACGGACGAGCGTACGTAACGCCGGCCTGTGTGGCTCGCGTGACAACGCTCCATCGTGGGCAACGCGCCGGAAAAGCAACTGAAGAACGAGGCGAAAGATAGAATGGACGCGATAAAAAGGTCGGTGGAGCGCGTTTTCTCTCCACGCGAGCATTATAAGCGCACCTGTGTGACGAATACTACTCGGCCCATCGATCGGGGACAGATAAAGTCGGATGAAGGGAAACAGGTGTAAATGGAGCGTTGGGGCGAGTTCATCGAAACTCGAATCGACGTTGTTCCTTCGGAGAAAAGGAGCCAAGAGGAGTTCTCTTCCAGTAGACGTTCTTAATTTTACAGTTTTTTTTTTTTTTTTTTAATTTAATAGGGTGTTTTGATGGTAAAAATTTGGAGAAAGACAGACTATTGCGGTGGATAATGTAATTGGCTGCGAAAGATTCAGTAACAATTAGTTTTGGTAGGGTGTTTCGATGATAAAAACTTGAGAAAAGACAGACTATTGGGATGGCCAAAGTAATCGTTCTGAAATATTCAGTAACAATTGCAGTATTTTTCTTAATTTTAGCAGAGTGGTTCGACGATAAAAAAATTGGAAAAAAGACAGACTATTGGAGTGGATAAAGTAATCGATGTGAAATATTCAGTAAAAATTAGTTCTTTTTTTTAATTTTGATAGTGTTTCCAATGGTTAAAATTTGAAGAAGGACAGACTATTGGGGTGCATAATGTAATCGATATGAAATATTCAGTAAAAATTACAGTTTTCTTTTAAATTTTAGTAGAGTATTTCCATGAAAAAAATTGGAAGAAAGACAGACTATTGAGGTGGATAAAGTAATCGTGAAATATTCTGTAGAAATTACAATTGTTTTTTTATTGATAGAGTGTTTCCAATGGTTAAAATTTGAAAAAAAATACAGACTATTGTAGTGCATAATGTAATCGATATAAAATATGCAGTAAAAAATATTTTTTTTTTTTTAATTTTAATAGAGTGTTTCCATGCCAAAAATTGGAAGAAAGACAGACTATTGGGGTGCACAATATAATCGATATGAAATATTCAGTAAAAATTAGTTGTCTTTTAATTTTGATAGAGTGTTTCCAATGGTTAAAATTTGAAAAAAATACAGACTATTAGAGTACATAATGTAATCGATATAAAATATTCAGTAAAAATTACAGTTTTTTTTTTTAATTTTAATAGTGTTTCCATGACAAAAATTGGAAGAAAGAGAGACTATTGAGGTGGATAAAGTAATCGTGAAATATTCTGTAGAAATTACAATATTTTTTAAATTCTAATAGAGTGTTTCGATGATAAATCTTGAAAAAAAGACAGACTATTGGGGTGGATAAAGTAATCGTTGCGAAACACACCGACGCTATTCCGTAAGGTCGTTTCTTTATACAACTTCCAGTTCGTCGATTTCTTCGATAGCGTTTTTGCTCGATGCAACGCTGCAGTGACGTGCAACGAGACCTTCGAGCGATCTTGGGAACGGTCATTCCTGTTACGTGCTTTTGCACTAGACAAATGTGACTCAACAAACCTACATATTCCCCGGTACACCGTTCCAATTTCATCGCTAAACCTACTAAATGCTACAACCCACCTTCTAAACTCTCCAAAATTCACGGAAACCATCTATCCACGCTCTAATTCTACTTTTAATTACAAACCCATAATTCCGCGATCGACGAAAAAACGTCCCGACAAAAACTCTCTGAAAATCTGCGCGTTAATTCACCTAGGCTAATGCAAAACACACCGGAGATAATGCACGTTCGCTGTCCGCAAAAAAACCGCATCGCCCGTTACTCTCTGAATCAACCTCACGATCGCACAAAACCATCGCCTGCGACCGCTAATTCCATTTAATCCAATTCCTTCGTTTAATTAGTCATCGGCCGCTAAACGTTACTCCGTTAATATCACCTGAAAACCTAAACATCCGGCGGATTTTCTGGCGAACAGATCCAGCAATCGAAATTTTTCCAAGAGTTCGCCTGAACCACATACGGGCAACCCCCTAACCTATGTCAGCGAGGTTTGTCTTCAATCTTCGCATTAAATTGTTACGTCGTTCGTTGTATTACAAAATTTTCGTAGAGCTTTATACCAAAGCGTTATATTATAAATAAACGAAATATGACAACATAGCAACTTGTTTTAATCCATTTAACACGTTGACGCCGGCGCTGCAATTTGCGTTTCTCGCTGTGGCGGCTTCGTTAACAGTGCTTTGCTTTACCGGGCTTTCTATCAGGTGTACAAATTAATTCGGTGCCTCTTTTCACAAAGCCTTGACGACTATATCAACTCAAAGCAGCCACAATTCTTCAGAGACGGAATTCGTCAGTTACTCGATAAATGGTAGAATGTCATCCAAAATAGTGGAGACTCCTTTTAACGTTAAACTTGTGTTCGATCTTTTGTAAGTGAATATGAAAATTTGTGAGAAAAGGCACCGAATTAATTTATACACCTAATGTGTCTGACATGTTTTAAAAAGTTGCATAAAAGCAAATAAATAGTTACTTATTACAAATAACAATTACCGCATAATTAATCGTAGGTTACATTTACAGTTATTGAATTGAAATGAAATAAATCCTGCTTTATTTCAATAAATGTGCTTTAAATTCTTGAAATTACCAGTAAGTAAATGAATTTCGAACAGTATGGCAATTTTTCCTATTTACCAAAACCAATTTAATACGTATTCGATGGTGCGCGCCGTCCGATGGAACATTCAAGTGTGAGCCGAGGTGGTCAACGTGCCGATATCAATTTATTTTATTTAATAATGTGCTCCGGCCCTTGACTCGGAGACACAATATTAGTTTGGCCACCGAACTAGGAAAGATTGCCCATGCCTGGCCTAAACGACCAACGCCGACGCAATAAATCGAAGAAAACGAAGAAAAGGGAGAAAGGAAGCCACGAAATCTCGCAGAAGAAAGGCTGGAAGATGGAAGGGGTTGCTCACGTCTAGGTAGAAATCTCTCCACTTTCGAAACGGCTGTTCCAAGCTGGTATGCGGAAGGGTTGAGCCTAAACTCCTTTTTCTCCTCTCGATTTTTTCCCTCTCATCTGCTACCCTCGATGAAGGGCGGCTTCCTTCGTCCCGTTAGGTCAGCTCGCCAACAAGCTGCCCCTCAGGTGGGTGTTAGTGGTGCATTTGCGCCGTTTCTCTCCCTTCTTTTCTCTATTTTTTTTCTCCAGAGACCCTCGTCTAACTGTGATCCGTGTAATCCACGCTCAGCTTCCGCGTTTCGAGAGCCTCCTACGTAATACTTTCTCACGAAATTTCAGGCAACCTTCTCTCCTTTTTTTCTTCTTCAACCGTCGATGGGAGTAGACCTCCTCCGCGTTTCTCCAGAATTAATTTCTCCGGGAAAATGTGAGAAAGCGGAAGGGAAACTAGGGTAGCAATAAACTCGGGCCCATTTTTTCGTAAATCCGATTCCGACGAGTGCGGCTAATAAAGTAATACAGTTTAAAGGAGATTAGAAGATTAAGCGACGTTGGAGTGCAGGAATTTGTAAAAAGTCCTTCGTTTAGGCGAGTTTGTCGGAGGGGGGGAAGGTAGTAAAATTCTATTACATATAATTGCAATAAAATACTCGTGGCGAAAAAATCCTTCGAATTTTAGACGCGAGTCGGAGGTTCTTATTACCCGTCCGATGGACGGTCTCGACAATGGAGAACGTGTCAATAAACCGACCGAGCGTCCCAACCGCCCGTCGAGTCTCGATAAAAACTATTGTCTCCGGGAGAAACTTGGTGCGAAAAAGCTGCAACACGAGAAACCAAGTATTTCCGTTTTACAGCAGAGTCGTTAAATTAATCAGTAGAGACAGCGTGTCGAATTTTCGCGCTCGCTATTATCGAGATCGTTCGACAATGCGGCTCTACGTGTACTCGATTATTGGCGAGAAAGGAAGTTTCACCGGTGAATTCGGAGACCACCTTCTATCGAGGGAACAATGGCAAAACGAAGCCTCCATAAAGTCATTAGGTTGCGGACAGATTCGACCACCGTCAAGGTTCGCGTGCACCTTTTTGCACGGTCGATCTTTCACCTTCGACTTTCCACGTAGAGCCCCGGGCAAATAGGATGGACTATTTTTCCAACCTAAATCTTGTATCAGGGTCACGTAATTGCACCCCGCTGACAGTTTTACAGGTTGGGAAAGGAGCGAACGGTGATTTGCTTGTTAACTCGCTTCCGTTCTTTTTTCAGCGTTGTTTAACCAGGGAATTTTCAACGTGCGCGCGAACAGCCAGTGGAAGAAATATCGGCGCGTAATGAACGTTTGCGTTAATTGTTTAATTTACCAGTTGTAGGTAATTTAATGCAATTAAGGAGATTTCGTTGGGTGAAAGTGGGACGCAGGAGTGTTAATTGGAGAAATGATTTATTGGGAAGATGTTCTTTTTAAACGGTCTCGTTGGGAAATCTGCAAGTTTGGAAAATCGAGGGAAAGGTGAAGAAGCGGAGGAGGAAGAATAATAGAAACGGAGGACGTGACAGCGCGTAAGGTCTTTCTTTTTTGAGAAGAAAGAACGAGGAGGAGAGGAAGGAGATAGAGAAATCCTGACGCAAGGTCGCGAACCGTAATTCTGGCGCCTGTTTTGCAAATTTCCTACGGTCCTCTTTTCTTCCTCCGTATTTATGCGTTTACGGTGCACCTCGCTGCGCCCTTCGAGGCCGCCGACTCGTCTTTTTTCACGGTCGCATAACGGGATCGCGAGAAATTCCACCCTACCTGAGACCGTTCAAAATAACACCTCTACTCCTGTGTTCCTCGGCTGAACGATGCGACGGAAGAACGAAACGTTTCGAGATCGAGGAAGTTACCTGTCGGTGTTAAAGGATCGATAATGGTTCGGGCGAGGTACGGCCTCGCGAAGGTTATTCGATTTTTCTTCCAGAGTGAGCGTGCCGCAAGAAAATTCACGAGAAACAGTAGTTCCTGAATTGCTTAGAAAAACGCGGCCGTTTCTTGCCGGAAGTCAAGGCCGGGGCCTCGACTTTGCTCGTTAGAATGCTGCCCGCCAGTTTCGTTTCTTATCGTGCGTTCGCGAATCAAGTGACTGTCGCGTATATTGGATTCATTCGAGGGAGGATTTTTTTGCGAAGCAAGAATGTCAAATGAGATCTTCTTTAATTATAATCTTTAGATAATAGAAATGTCTTGGTAGTCTTATTAAGTGGAGTATAGTTTGCCTAATGAAAGCGTGACTAGTGTGATTTTTAGCTGGTGGTAATTATCCGGAAAATTCGCGATTTACAGTTCACCGACGAAAAATGAAATCTTCTCGTTTGATCGTTATCCTTGCACCACAGAAATCTTTTAGTAGATTTATTAGAGTACAGCTTGCCTAATAAAAGCGTGATTGGTATAACTTTTATGTGACGGTAATTATCCAGAAAATTCGCGATTTACAGTTCACCGATGAAAAATGAAATATTCTCGTTTGATCGTAATCCTTGAACCGCAGAAATCTCTTAGAAATAAAACCATGGCCGGTGTAATTTTTATCTGAAAGTAGAGAAAGTCTCAGTTTTTTCTGACTTTCGTAAAGAAACGACATTTTCAGCTAAAAATTGCGTGTAAGTACTCTGAGCATAAAAAGAACCGCTTGAATCAATCGCCGTCTTCTCAAATGAAGCTTCCTCTTGGGCGCAGTTTATAGTTTTCCATGCCTCATTTTCACATTATCGCTAGATTAATCCAAAAGACAGTCAAGCACCAAGTAGAACTGCATATGTGAAGCTACTTCTCCAAACAAAAATTCGTAACTCCCAAGGATCCCTCTTCAGCAGTATTTGCATTTGTACATTTTATGAAGCAATGGAAAATTCAACTTTCGAACTCTCTTTACTTCAAAATCCTCCCCAAACCAAACAATATCAAAAAAAAATTTGCACACCTCATAAATGAACAAAAAAATTCAACTCTCAACCAGTCTTTATTCCAAAATCCTCCCCAAACCATACAATCTCCCTCTCTCTCCACCGTTCTCCGCCGCGTCCTCGTCAGGTACCAACCGCAGCTTCCCCTAAATATCCGTATTACTATCAAAGGGGTTACGTTGGAAAGAGAATAGGAGAGGGGGGGGGACGAGCATCTGGGAGCAGAGCGTTGGATCAGGTTCAGAAATAACCCGATACGTTATGTCAGTTACGGGCAAAGGTGCATCTCGCATATCCGGGGTATAGGTTGGTTCGCCGA
>NW_017100140.1:562826-569307 GCF_001263275.1 Habropoda laboriosa | reverse complement strand
GTGTAGTGGGGGCATCAGCAGCAGCACCAGCAGCAACAGCAGCAGCAGGAGGACGAAGGGGGAAGGAGAGGCAACCCGAGAAGAGAACCCAGTAACCTAGTGCCGAGTCGCCTGGAGGTCTGCAAAAACAAAAGGAGAGAAGAGTGCGTGCCACGTGCCCCGGTACGAGCCGACGATCGGCGATCCCTCGCGATTAGTCGCGGTGCCCGCAAAAATTACCCCCTTCGCGCCTCCGCGCGATTTTATCGCGACGACGAGGGTGGCCCACGGCGGCTCGACTCTCGAGGCCACGTGCTCGAGATTTCGCGATTCTTTTCGCTGATACGGCGTACACGTGGATCTTCGGCCGGCTCTCACCTGTGCATCAAATTTGTCGATGTTGGCTCGTTTCGATGGTTGTGTTAACACATTAAGGACCGCTAAGATATCTATAAGACATACGCCTAGGACCGCACGTTTTTGGGCAAGCTTGCACGTTACTAAAATCCTCATTACTTTTTCATTTACGAAGCAATTTTTGCGAAACTTTCAGAAAATTGTAAAATAGGATGTATCTTAGGTATTATTGAAAAAAAAATTATGTTTTTTAATAATTATCGTAACTTTTTTACTTAAAAAATAAATTTTTACGAAATTTTTAGAAATTGTAAAATAGGATGTATTTTAGGCAATTATTAAAAAAAATTGGTTTTTAATAATTATCATAAAATTTTATTTAAAAATCAATTTTACCAAAGTTTCTAGTACTTTTTTAAAGTATGATATTGCGTGAAAGATTTTTCTCTATGAAGAGGAACCATACAAAATTTACATATATATCTTGATTCGCTTCGAAGACGAAGACTATTCGAATCACCAAAATGCAATGCAACGTGTCGAATTTTCTCTGAGACTAAGCTGTTTTTATTTCGGGTTCGTGCATTTATACAGTCTTTCATAGCTTGACCTGTACGGTTTCCACCAATGGGATTGATCTCTTCGGTGTGGATGAGACGAAAACGGTTAATACATTGACTATTGATGTAAACACTTAAATGGACAAAGTAGATACAATGTATCAAAGTAATTGACATCTAAAGACAACGTGGCGGTCCTTAATGTGTTAAATAGTACAATAAGAAACGCGGGCTCACGCACAAACAGAAAAAATTTAGTTACTTTTCATAAGCAAAATTAACACTGATGCTTTTCGGTATAATAATCTTAAGATGAAGTCTTGTTAAAGCGTCTTTTCACCATCACTTACCTGAATCGTTCATGTTCTATTTATCTTCTAAAACGCGTGTAATGCATAAACAAGCAATCGTCCACGTCTAACACGGAAAATTACACGAATAATGCTCTCCTGAAACAAAAACGCTTTCCCACTTCATCGAACTAACTTCAACTGGACTGATTGTTTCACCGCAACATAAACTAGAACACCAACACTATGGGCTTATTACTGTTTCTTAATTAAATCGTGTTTGGCAACTTTGTGTTAGAGATGAATGAAAAAGTATCATGGACTAACAAGGGAATATCGTTAACCCTTTTAAAACTTGGCAAGTTTTTAGGGGACGTTAATAAAACTATCGGACAATTTGTTTTTGCTACTTTTTAGTTCTTCAGAATGAAAATAGGGTGTGTTTCGAAACCTATAGTAGATATAACAAAATTGTTACGAAGAAAATGTAATAATTTTTTATGAAATTGTTAACAATTTATTCATCCCCTGGCTACCTTTATTTTCAAAAATTTGTATCTTCTTGCCAGGTCATAAAACGTGTACAATTTCATTATAAGTACGTGTACATACTAACTTATCTGACAACGTAGCCTACTTTGATAATTTTTACTTTTTCAGTCAGCGCTCTGAGATTTGTGAATAAATCATAGATTTATACCAATTACTTCAGAAAGGACTTCTTATAATTTTCTTATTAAACGAGTTAATAAAAATGTAAAATAAAGGATTAGAACGATTACACTTCGAACGATGCGTTATCTAATGTACGAGATGTTCTCACCCTGAAAGAGCAAAAAGTAGAAAAAAAGAAAAGCTGCAAAGTTCAAAATAAAATCACAGTTTTCGGAATATCGAAGTTCCCTTTTAAGCGGACTCTATAATGTGCATGATTTATCTGAGAACACTTGAATATCTCGAAAAATGTGGCTGACACGGAAAAGTGTTTGAGACAAAAATTGTAGGGTACCAAGGAGCACGTATGATGTCTGTATTTATTTGACCCTGCGACGAGCTTGAAAAGATCTATGAAGTTTACGGTTAAATTTTTATTACATATTCTTGTAGTATATATGACGATTCTTTACGGTCATAACCCAACAAACAACCTGCATACCCAATAAACACCATTAACCTTCTCCACCCTTCAAAAACAAGCAAATAAAAAGAAGAGTGAAAAAATTCATAATTCTACCTGTAAGAGTGCATTGAAACGCGTGTCCGTTCACAAGTCTCATTCGTCAGCAGGCAACGTGTACGCCGCACTTTTCCGTGTCGATGGTCTTTCAAAATGGCCGCAAAAACTTCCTTTCGCCCCCAGTAGCATTTTATCCGTCGCCGGGAGCAAAGCAACATTTTGACATGAGGTATTTATCGGGAATCGAGATTTGCTGAAACGGAAAGCAAAACAGAGGCGGCCAGTTTCGGGACTCGTTGAAAAAAATCCGCTGTCCACGGAGGTTCTTGCCACTGACGTTTTTGGTTACGTGCAACAAGCTCCTCTAGCGGGGCGGCAGGCCGGGGAGGGAAAAAGAGAGAGAGAGAGAGGGAGGGGGAGAGAGAGAGGGAGGGAAAGATGACCGGACCAGGAGTGGGCCGCTAGTGTGTATCGGGCCTAAACGGGATGCTGCTCTTGAAAGGAATACATATCACGTGTATAAGTATATTTTTGCTATAATTTATAATAACTTACGTATGTATTGTGAGAAAATCCGTCCTGAAGACAATAAAGCGAGCCACTTGAGGCCAGGCCCAGCATACACTGTGGGGGCGACCGCCACTTTGGGTTTTCCTCAGGCCTGCTTCGCGCGGGAAGCGGACAAGGATCGGCAGGACGACGCGTCTTTACTCTCCACGAGACCTTTGAACGCGCACTTTTTGGCGAACGACGCTACGTCAACGCGGACATAGTCTTTGCGAAAAATATACCATCTCGATAGCATAAAAACGTTTCAATAATTTGACGCCCACCCTACTCCAGCTCAGGGTATTTCTAACAGTACTCTATAGTGTTTCCTGAGATCTGTGCAACAAAGGAATTACAGTGTTGATCCGTAACAAGCAACACGCTATCCCCTATTCTTTGTTTGGAATCGGCCGCCGAAAGAGATCCGAGGACGAGTGAAAGGACCGTGAAAGCGAGAAGCTATAAATCTTTACGGTCGAATGAACAATGACGTCGTTTACTAACAGAAAAATAGAATATGTATAATGCTTTTTCACTCTAGTATTAACGATCCTGGCGTGTTATACATATCTCGAGCCTCTCGCACTCTCTCCATGTTCTCTCGTCCCGTTTGAGAACAAAGTCAAGCCGAATAGCATACCCGATCCGTAATAAGCAACGGGCTGGTCCCGAGCTAGTTGCTTGTTACGGAACAAAACTGTATTATTAGTAGCGTAGAATATACGTACTTAACTCTGGAACGGCACCCTGGGGTTGCCGGTAATCCCACAATATTTTAATCTTATCTACAGACGTGAAAATAAACATTTGAATATTGGACTTCTCCTTATCCTCATAACTTATACCATAGTTTATGAAATAACAGAAAAAAAACATTTTTTTTTGCACGGTTTCATTAAAATTTCGGCCCATAGGGTTGCTGGCGATCCCACGATCTAGTTAACGTACCGAAATTATATCTTACTCTCTTAACACATTAAGGACCGCTAAGAAATCTATAAGACATACGCCTAGGACCGCACGTTTTTGGGCAAGCTTGCACGTTACTAAAATCCTCATTACTTTTTTATTTACGAAGCAATTTTTGCGAAACTTTCAGAAATTGTAAAATAGGATGCATCTTAGGTATTATTGAAAAAAAATTATGTTTTTTAATAATTATTATAACTTTTTTACTTGAAAAATAAATTTTTACGAAATTTTTAGAAATTGTAAAATAGGATGTATTTTAGGCAATTATTAAAAAAAATTGGTTTTTAATAATTATCATAAAATTTTATTTAAAAATCAATTTTACCAAAGTTTCTAGTACTTTTTTAAAGTATGATATTGCGTGAAAGATTTTTCTCTATGAAGAGGAACCATACAAAATTTACATATATATCTTGATTCGCTTCGAAGACGAAGACTATTCGAATCACCAAAATGCAATGCAACGTGTCGAATTTTCTCTGAGACTAAGCTGTTTTTATTTCGGGTTCGTGCATTTATACAGTCTTTCATAGCTTGACCTGTACGGTTTCCACCAATGGGATTGATCTCTTCGGTGTGGATGAGACGAAAACGGTTAATACATTGACTATTGATGTAAACACTTAAATGGACAAAGTAGTTACAATGTATCAAAGTAATTGACATCTAAAGACAACGTGTAGAAAACACGGGTTTGTCTCGTGATCCGTCCGTAACAGACGGGGCGTGCAGCACGAGAAAACTCGTGAGCGGTCTGTGACAGATGGGGCGCGAAACACGAGAAAACTCGTGAGCGGTCCTTAATGTGTTAATTGGATGTGGTATTTTTTTTTTTTTTTTTTTTTTTTTGAGGATGGTTTCAAGTGTTTGGTTCGATAAAGAACAATTCAACTGTGTGTGTAAATTAATATCTTGCAAGTGAAGAGAAAGACTGGTGACATAATATGACGTAGTTATCATTGTTGCGATTATTTCAAATTGGAGTAATTTTTTGTTTACGAAAGTATATGATGTTAGTTTGGGTATTTTTTGATAAAAGTTCGTTTAATATGAAATGAAAAAATTCTGATTTACTTATATTTTGTGATGCATGAAGTTTATACCGTTAATATAGCAGCTCAGTAATTGAAGTGAAGTAATGAACAATATTTCAGTGAACAATTTCAAATATTTTTCCAAACTAGAAATTACTAATATTCCGAAATTTACAATTAATTATCTTCATATAATTCCATATAGCAACTCAGTTAAGTACAACAACCTATCAAGAATAGAATCAAATTCGGGAACTAGAAACAAATTAAAAGTTTATCTCAATTCCAAAATAATTCGACCGTCAAGCAGGAATTTACAAAAAGCCTAAAAAATTAAAAAAGTAATTTCAGTAGATGTACTTAGAAAGCAGAATAAAATTTGACAAATAGAAAAAAAAGACTAAAGATTAATTCGAACATCAGCACGGAACAAAAGCAGCCTGAAAAAAGTAAAAAATCTTCGATACTCGAGAAAATCCGGAAACGAAGGTTGGGGGGGAAGGAAAGCGGCCCGTTTAGAAATGACTCAATCGCGATAGAGCGCGGTGAAAATATTTCCACCTTGAAGGTCAGCAAGAGGCGCGCAGGAAGCGGTCTCGGGGAGAAAAAGTGGCAGGAGGAAGGAGGAAAGCAGCACAAGCGACGCTCGATCGGTCCCGAACGCGTTTCTTTCTTCTTTTCTGCTCTCCTACCAATTCTTTGTACACAAGAAGATGAGCAAAATGTACAGAGTGTAATTATAAACCTGCCGACTCTGCCGCCATTTCGTTTTCTTCACTGCTAATTAACCGGAACAACCGATGAATTCGATTATTAACGTCGAAAATGGTGGACGTGGTCTTCCTGGCGTAACCTCCGGTAACAAACTTATCGGCCTATCGATCGTTGCGTTCCATAGAAAGGTCACGAGGATCATGACGAGGAAAGATACACGCTGGCACGCGTTCACGTGCGCTCAATACTCTCCGACTGTGCGACACAACCGAATATTCGCCAATTTTCCACGGCAATTTTCACCTGCGGAGAATATTTTTACACTGAATAAAAACTTAACGAATGTCACTGGAAGTAACACTCTCGATGATCTATCCTTTTTCGTTGATTATTAAATAAATCATGAAAGCTGCAGAGAATATTTTTCAGCGAATATAAAAAATGAATGTCACAGGAAGAAACACCCTGGATGACCCCTCCAATTTATCATTTTCCATGAATTCTCGGAGAATTGACTAAATTATTAAAATATCAAATCTTTTATGAATTTTATTCTCTCGATAAACTCTTCGATCTATCCTTTTCCATGAATTCTCGGTTAATTAAACAAATTACCATATTAAATCTGCAGAAAATATTTTTCATTGAATAAAAAAAAAAAAAAAATGAATGTCTGAAAGAAACGCTCTCGTCGAACCCTCTGATTTATCATTTCCCATGAATCTTCAGACAATTAAATAAATTACTGTAATATTAAATCTGCTGAAAATATGTTTCATTAAATAAAAAAAGAACGAATGTCACTGGAAGTGACACTCACGATGAAAACCCTCCGATCTATCCCTCGTG
>NW_017100140.1:558372-562037 GCF_001263275.1 Habropoda laboriosa | reverse complement strand
TATATAACTCTGTTTATATGTATATATCTGTATATATAAAAACACTCTGTGCAGCGAGTCTGTCTCCGTTTCTCTCATGCGCATTTGTACTGCCTCTCTCTCTCTCTCTCTCTCTCACGCTCACGGTTCGCTGGTGCATTCGGCTATCTCTCCTTTCTCTCGCCACCAGCCACACACAACTCAAACCTTTCGATCTTCCTCTCTCCGTCTCTCTCTCCTCGGTTCGCCGCTGCTTCTTCTCGCTTCGCTTCTCCGTTTTGCAACGCGCGATCGCGATCCGTACGAACATCGAGCGGGAAGAGTCCGAAGGAAGGAGAAAGATAGAGAGAGAGAGAGGAGACGGTGGAACGTCCAGGCCCGAGGAGAGATCCTTAACGCGACTTGAACAATTGAACGGATCCTGCGTAATGTTTAAAATTCGCTGGTGAAAAATAGTATTATCAACGATGCTCTACTACAATGATATTGTTAATTAATAATACACGTCGACGTTGTCGTGGGTACAATTCACGTGGTCACACTTTGATCGTGTACAGAAGATGGCGAAAGAGAAACTAAGCTTACAAGTAGCTCGTTCGAGATCGATCGAGTTATTTCAGTTATTCGTACGTTCGCTTCGAGTGACGAGAAAATGGTACCGTTTTACCACTCCCTTAACCCTTTATCTTATCGTGACGAGACACACTCGTGGGGCAGACTGTGGTTACGATGTGACAAGAGGAGCATTGTACGTGCGACGAACGTGGATTTTTGACGAAAATTGCAATTTACACTTGAAACGTCCATGAATGTGAATTTTATCTAGAAATTTCGATTTACACTTGAGACATCCTAATGCAAACTACGTGCGTACGGTGTTTCAACTTCTCTTTATTCAACACAGTATCAAAACAGGAAATATAAAAGAAATCGTAAGGCAAAGGGTTAATATTGCATCGAGAGAAACAAGTTGAATTATCATGCATAATTCATATCGGATAATGCTTGATTTCACAAATCGGAGTAGCCTTTGCCGTAGCTCAACCGTAATCTGAGCTACAGGTAAGACTTCATGCTACACTCTTCAAAAAATTAACAACCACTTTCCTCTTTCCTTCCATTGAAAATCTATCCAAAGCGAAAGTTCACGTAAAAATCGACAGAAAAAGGAGACATTTGAGTAGCCTTTGCTATAGCTCAGCTATAATCTGAGCAATAGCTAAGACTTCGTACTGGAAAACAAAAAATGAACTCGTTCTCCGAATTAATTCGTCTCTCTCCAAAAAATCGAGAGTCCTTTTTCATCAAAAGCTACCAAAAGCGAAATATCACGTAAGAATGGACGGAAAAAGAAAGAAAAAACGTTTGAGCAGCCTTCGCCATAGCTCAGCTATAATCTGAGCTATAGATAAGACTTCACGCCACGAGGGAAGAGGTGAATTTATGCACTGAATTGATTCGTCTCCCTCCAAAAAAAAATGAATAATCTTTTTCCATCGGAAAGTTGCTCGAAGCGAAAAATCACGAAAGAATCAACGGAAAGAGGAGACATTTGAGCAGCTTTTGCTATAGCTCAGCCATAATCTGAGCTACAACTAAGATTTCATACTGAAAAACGGAAAGTGAATTAATTCGACTCCTCCAAAATAATGAACAATCCATTTCCACCGAAAAGCCACCCAAAGCGAACGATCACGTTCAAAATCCACCCGAAAAAATTCCCCTCCGTCGTTATCCTGCAAGGTTTCTCTTCCGACATAACGTGTCCTCGCGGACGATCACGGTAACTAAGCGTCGTCGTAGTCGAGACGGAGCCGGGCAAAACGGCGACGATCTTGCTTCCTCTTCGGTTGGTTACATATCGCGCATCGAGCGGCGGCGGGCCCGCGAAAAACCGCCGCGTGTACGCGAGGAATGCAAAGTGCGCGCGGTGTTCGTGGCTGAAAACGCGCGGATCGCGCGCGTTACAACGCCGACGATGGAAAGAAGTTATGTGTAACAATGCACGCGGCCGCACGGTAACTGCTTCCTGACGACCAGACCGAGAGAAACAGGGAAGAAAAGAGAGACAAAGTGTACAAGCATCGGCGGTGAAAGGAGAGAGAGAGAGAGAGCGAAGGGGGGAGGAGGAGAAGAAGTTGAGAGAGAGACGGTAAGAGAGAAAAGCGCGCTCCTGTTGGCCGGCCGTCGTGCTTTAAGGCGCATTCTCTCTCGCGTGCAGCTCGTACGAGCACGTATAGCGCGATCGCGAGTATACGGGAGCGGGTCAACGGACACACTCGGTGTACACATGTGTGTGCAGCTCGAAACGAAAATAGGGAACCGAGGAACAATCCTCCTTTCCTATATTTCTCTGTTTTTCTCTCCATTTGCCTCTCTTTCACAACACACACTTGTACATCGTTGTCTCTCCCTGGCGGTCGTCGAGCCAGATTTCTTCGAGGCGTTCGAATCACTGGTGACCGCGAGGGGTACACTTTTACGGGCGTTGAAATCTCCGAGAACGATCTCTATCACCCTCTCTCTCGCACTTGCGTACCGCGTATTAAAATTCTCCCCGGCAGATTTTTAGATTCTTTCCAAGGTTTCTCTTTCTTTCTTTTCTTTTTTCGCTTTATTGTGGGGAATAAGAAGAAGTAGACACAAGACTCGCTTTTTCGTTTGGTTCAAAATAAATATATTCTAAAAGAGATGAATAGAATTAATGTATTTTTTTTTTTCCTTTTCGTTGTTTTCCCTTCGTCTCTTGTATAAGAGTAGTTTCTTCTTGTTGCCATTTTTCAATCCGCCGGTATTTTGCATAGACCTTCAATTCCCCCTTTTCTCTTTCGGGTAAACGAAACGTGAAATCGATCAACCGGACCAGGTCACCAGCGATACGACGAGGCGCATGATAATAATAAACAAAAAAAAAAAAAAACACAAACAGACAAAAAAAAAAAAGATACCTCGCGAGGGCTTATTTTATATGTATTCGGTACGATCGGGGGGTTTGGAAGCAACGCTCGCGGGTTAAACGGAGGGATAATGCGTATGTATTTTTCCAATGGCCGTGTTCGCGCCTCGTAACGGCTCTATCGGTAATAGGTAGTGTATACTGGTAGCGGATAATTGCGGTGTAACAGGCGGCGATATAGTGTGGCGTGGGGCAATAGGCTGTGGTGGTAGGGCACGGTAAAGTAACACATATTATACGGAGAGGGGGGTGGTAGAGGGGGGGAGGGAAAAGGAAACGAAATTCTCCCATTGAATTCGCTAAACGTCGCCTGGCCACATATTTCTGGTCCGCCATTAAATCACCGCGCGAACGAAACTGGATACATGTTTGCGCGACGAAACAGCTGAACACTCGCGGGAACCGTTTAGCGAATTCAACGTGTCCTGGTGTACTTGTACTCCTACTACACACACACACACACACGTTCATACGTACGTACAAACGTATACACATGTGCGTGTGTGTTTACTGTAACCAAGTAACTATCGGAGAGAGTAAATGACAACAATTTTCCAGCGGTAGCGCGAAGATACGGGATGCGGAAGTTTCCGCGGCCATCGTGTTATTTAGGATCCTTCGTGTCCACACCTACGCAGACATTTTTTTTTTTTTCCATTTTCTTCTTTTCATACATATTTTACGTATCTATATATCTTGCTATATAGATTTATAACGGTGCCCTCTTAAT
>NW_017100140.1:541149-554445 GCF_001263275.1 Habropoda laboriosa | reverse complement strand
GTAACATCTCGAGTTTGTTCAACCCCCTCCCCCTTCTTTCGCGCGTGATTCCCCCGTTTGGGAAAGAAAAGGGACGGGGTGTATAAAATGGTTTTTCTGACGGACACACGCGTCAACGAAACGGACAACCCTGCGAAACCGACGACATCTCTCGACGGTCCTTCTTCCTCCTCCTCCTCCATTCGCCCTCTCCGTCGTCTCATTCTTCTTCACATATCGAGTCCTCGCGCCTCCCTTGCGTCCCTGCGAACGAAGAGCAGCAGCGACTAGAAGGTGACTGATGTTCATGGCAGTGCGAAGCTTCCATACTTGTGTTCCTTGCTTGCTCGAGGGGCGTGGATCGCGGTCGCGAGCTAGCTTCGATCGCGCAACGATCCGGATTCCTCGTACGGCAGTGGCGTTGTTGCTTGGTCTGTCTGGAAAACGTCAGAGAAAACACATCCTGGTTAAACTTCCGTCCACAAACCCCCTTACACTTTCGTCGCATGCACTGAGTACAATTGATTTTGTAATTTGTAAAATGTGCAGAGAAGAAACTTAGAAAAGTGAGGAGAGAAGGGAAAAATTGAGGACCATAGAAAATCGAAGTTGTTCGAGCAACGAGAGGAAAGGGAAGGTGGGACACGCGCGAGGCCGGGAGCTCGTAAAATTAGGAACGCGGCGAGAGTGAGGCCGCGCGGGATGTCAATAGGGCGCGGTGGGTGAGGTGGAACAGAGGTGGGACGGGACGGAGAACGAGGAGGCATATAGCAGAGCGGAATATCCTGATCCTAGCGAAGGCCGTCTGGTGCATTCTAGGCGGGCAAAAACTGCATAGGAAACCACGCCCTGGCTGGAGCCGCGGCGATCGTGTATCCTCAGGGACGCGTGATATCCACGTGGATATCGACACCCCTCTAATATTACTATTCCACTTTACGCATTCCATCAAAACTCCCTACGACGTGATCCAATCTTACACGTTTCAATAAATCAACTTCCCATTGATCTATCGTGAAAGATTATACCCACCTATTCCGATCTATCCTGTATATTTCAACCTGTACGCGTGTACGTCTACAGATATCGCGGTAGGAGAATTAAGAACGCAGAAGAATCGTCTGGGAGAAGGTTTCGTGTGCGTGGTCGCTTTTGCGCGCAGTAATGGACAGTGGAGTTGACGACGCTGTGCACCCGGCTACCTACGTTCTTCTACCTACTTCACCCACCTACCCAGCAACCTAGTTGTCTGCTCGGTCTATTCGCAGCAGGCCGCGCTTTATCGCTAATCGATATAATATATCTTCCGGCGGCGAACAACCGGCCGCGTGCCGAACCGCGACGGCCTTCGCGACGATTTCGCCGAGGTCGCGCCTCCACGGTTCCGATATTTTTCACGGGTGACTCGGAGATCTACGAATGGGAGGATTCGTGGAAGTGCACAAGGGAAGCGCAATTCGAGTATCGCGAGTAATCCTTCGGCAGTGGCGGGAATTCAGCCTTAGGCATGGCCGAGGAACGATCCGACGGAAGGAATCAGGAAGAGGGTGGTGGAATGCGTCCATTTTCACGCCGAAGGCATGACCATAATTCAGCGTAAGAAGCTCGCTTGGCGAAGTGCAAAAAATCGAGGAGAAAGATGTTTCTGTGGTTACATATGGTAAGAGTTAGGATTGCGTTTGTAGGGGACCAAAGTGTCTACCGTCGAAAGTAATTCAACGAAAGTTGCTTCCCTCGAGAAAGTTCCACTTGCACTTTCCAGACGAGGGCCATTTCTAGGCCAAGTTCAGCCGAAAAAGGGGAACACTCCCGTGTGTGTGTGTGTAGAGTGGAGAAAGCACATCTTGACGTAGCCTAGGACAAGATCTGTTCGACGATGAAAAAAAGAAGGAGAGAACGAGTGACCACGTTGTCGTCGAGACGATCACTCTCTCTCCAACCTTCCACGATGCAACAGGCGAGAGAGCATACAACCTCCGGTTGTATAAGTGTATCCAGTTGGGTCGCGAGGGGGAGGATGAGAGAGGAACGGAACGAATGGCCACACGGTCCGGGTCCAGCGGAAAAATAAAACTAGGCAGACCAGAGAACCTCCGTTAGACCGCCTCCGCCGTCTCTGTCAGCCGGAGAGGGAGCCGTGCACACGTTGGAGAAGGAACGAGAGAGAAGAACCTAACCTAAGCCACCAGGAGAACCCGTGTGCTCCGGGCACGGCGCTGCAGTTCGCCCCTGAACTTGGTTCTCCGTCTTGCCCACACGACGTTGACCTACTTCCATGGCCTACCCGATATCTCGCCACCGTTCTAGACTCCCGCCGATTTTCCTGCAGCTTTTATCGTTTCTCCGGTTTGCATCTCCGCCGGTTCGGATGTAGCGTGAGCATGGAGAGTCGAGTTACTGCTGAGCTCGCTGAGAATTGCGTGTCTGGATTCAGCGTGGGATCGCTGTGAATGGGAGTCTAAGTTGATGTCTTGTCAAGTGTGAAATTAAGGTCGTAGGTCGAACCTTTCCTTATGTAAAGATAATTATTATTAAGCGCAATGTTTAATTTCATGGTTCCAAAACTTTTAGCGTGGGATTGCTGTGAATGAGAATCTATCTAATTTGGTATCTAATCAAGTTTGAACCTAAGGTCATAGGTCGAACCTTTTCCTGAGCAAAGATAATTATTATTGAGCGTAATATTGAATTTTAAGGATCGAAAAATTTTAGCGTGGGATCGCTGTGAATGAGAATTTATCTAATCAAGTTTGAACTTAGATGGAACCTTTCCCTAAGCAAAGATACTATTTCATTCCAAGGATCGAAAAACTTCAGCGTGGGATCGCTGTGAACGAGAATTTGATATCTAATCAAATTTGAACCTAAGGTCAAACTTAAGTCGAACCTTTCCCTAAGCAAAGGCACTTACCATTAAACGCGATATTTCAATCGAAGGATCGAAAAATCTCAGCGTGGAATTTTGGAGAATTTCGTATTCAATCAACTCCGAATCTAATACGACGATGCTAGATTGAACCTATCCCAAAGCAAGGATTCTTCAGTCTCTATTCTCAAACCGAGTGGAATTAAATAATTCCAAGGATCGAAAACGATGTTCGAAATTCGACGCGATATTTCGGAATAAAATCGAGACGAATCTCGCCGGTATGGTGAACTGCTAGTAATATTCATAAGGCTGTTTGCATATTGAAAGCTCGCGAGGAAGTAACGCGGCGATGAATCTCGCGTTCCAACGTGACATCTCGATCTCCTTGGGCCTTATCTGCCGGCTGGGTTTCCTGCTCTCGAGGGATCGAGGTGGCAGCCCGCGAACGCCAGCCTGTCTCATATATTATTATTAGAGCGGCGTCTCGGGGGCGTTATCCGTTATCTCGCGTGTATTATCTGCTTGCTCGTAAGTTAAATGAGCTGCCCGTGATAATGAGCCGTGTGTTGCACGCCGATGTCTGCGTCCCAGGATCTCTCTCTTTCTCTCTCGTGTGCACTCTCGCAGCGGAGATTAGCTCGCTACAACCATGGACCCTACATCGATATATACGAGGGCCGGTCAACCTGCACGCGGGACTCCATTGGTCTAGGAGACACAAGAGCGGCAGTGCACACAAGTGCTTACCAGGATAATCATTAGTTTATATAACAAGTCATTTCCCGCGGCCACGTGATTTTCTCGTCAAGGCGAGCCGCTCACCACCACTCTGGCACCGTTTTCTACGCGACACACCGCTACTTCTCTGCCACCATAGGTCAGCACCACCACGCGATCACCTCGTATACAAGAGATACTCAAGTTAAGAAGAGAGAGAGAGAGAAGATCGACGACCACGTTGTCACCAGTAGGACTCGTTTCGTTTCACTCCTCTCCTTTTTCCTCGGGGAAAAGATCCTTTCCTCGAGGAACCAGTCCAGTTTCATCCTGTCTACGAGGACTTTATTAGAGATTACGCGGGATGAGTCATGTAGAATTAGATGGAAGAGGATTTTACAACCGGTCGAGGATACTACTGCGGGCTTGTTACACGGTAAACAAGCGAGACGCTTGAAAACAGAGAGATTAAGGAACAGGTAGCTAGGGAGAGGTTGCTGCAATCTAGCTACATTTGTTGCGCTTCTAACGCGAATCTCGCAACGTTCCGACCTCCGTTCGAACGAGGAAGAGGTTCGATTACAGAAATGGGCTACCAGAGAGATCCTCGCGAATTCCATGCTCGTAGGTGTTGCGAGAGAGCGAAGGCATTCCATAGAGCGCCGGTAATGGAACGCTAAAGAAGCTGCTGACTCTCTCGGAGGCCCGTGCACCTCCGCGATTCGAAACGTAGAGAAAGACGGAAAAAGATCGAGAGAATGACTCTGTGTACGGTGTTCGAAGGTTGGTGGGGGGTA
The DNA here is from genome assembly GCF_001263275.1 of Habropoda laboriosa. NCBI lineage: Eukaryota > Metazoa > Arthropoda > Insecta > Hymenoptera > Apidae > Habropoda > Habropoda laboriosa. The sequence goes on along the minus strand of NW_017100140.1, from coordinate 550,083 downwards.
GTCGAACACAGTAGAGAAAAGAAGAGAGATAAGAGAGAAAGATAGAGAAACCTACACGGTGAGGTGAGTAACAGAGAGTAAAAGGAGGGAAGAGCAACGAACAGACCGAGAGAGAGAGAGAGAGAGGTAGAGAGATAGAAGTAGAGAGTCGAGGCAAAGGTGGTCTTGCCGGCGTAAATGCCACTGGTTGGCATTATGCCGCCTTGCCTGGCCAGACCTTCGATGCACATCGAACACATCCCGATGATGATTGCCTGCCTATAATCGCGATATCGTTCGTCTAGAGTAGGGAATTTCGTGTTGCGCGACCACACGACAACCACGATGACGGCCCTGGCCCATTTACCTCTGCCCAGAGTCACCAGACACCACCGTTGCCGATATTGGCCTTTTCATCCTCCCTCCTCCGATCTATCTATCTCCCCTACCTCGCTTCAACTTCTAAGTAGTTGTAGCATTTTTTTCGCCACCTACGCGACTCCAGCTGGCGAAAGGTCGCGATGGATGTGCCTGGAGAAGAAGAAACCACTAGAATTCCCCGATCTAACATCGACGATTCCGCGAATCTCTTCTATCCTTGACGACAAGGAAGAAGAGAAGGAAGAAAAGAATTTACTTGGGTTACTCCACCTTCGCGGGATGACTAATGCGATACGACACGATTGGCAAACGGAGATCCCGAAATAGCGGTGCAGACCAGGAAAAATCAGCGTCGGTCTAACCTTTGCCTTCCGTCGAGCTCGATTTGACGTAATCGGTTCGTAATCGAGGCAAACGGAATCGTAGTGGTACAAGGACAGCCGGTGCTCCGCGGCGAGAAGGAGCTCGTTAAGGAGCCGGGGAGTGGATTATTTCGAGGCCTGTGCGCCGGCGACCAAGTGCAAGGAAACGAGTGTGCGGCGGCGAGAGGGACCGGTGGAATGTCGAATTAAACCAGGCAGGCGAGCACGATCTTGGATAGGGCACACACAGCCACCGAGACGCGTTATTCGAACCTTGCTAGACGTCAGCCACCTCTCTTGGCGTATACTAGACGAACAGAGTTAGGCTTCTACCGGGAGAAGGACCCAGGACGAGATGGTCAGTGGACGAGGGAGACGAGGTGAACGAACCTACGAATCTCTCTGTAGACGGTCAGGACGAAAGAAGCGGGGAAAAAAGTAGTAGAAGCTTTGAGAAAGGACAAAAAAGAGAAAAAGAGTGGACGTTGCTAGAGCTCGATGGAGCGGCAGGAGATCAAGGAGGACTATGTTGGATGGACCGGCTAGAGATGACGAAAAAAGAGGAGAAAAAAGGAAGGAGAATGTGTCTTGTCTCTGAGTCTCTCTGTGTGTGTGTGTGTGTGTGTGTACGTTGGTAAGGTAGTTGTTTCTTTTCAGTCGAATGCTGGCGATTATCGCGATTTAACGATCGTGCTGCAAGATATTAATAATGATAATAACCGTAGCGTACTAATAGGTGCTTTATTGTGCCAGCTTGTGTCACATTGTAGCATTGTGAGTGTACACGCTGTCAGAGAGCTTGTGTGGTGGGGACGGTGGACAAAAAATGGCGCGCACAGTCGCGGCTTTTTTAAAAAACGCCGCGTTGCAACGAGCCGATTGAAACGCGACGACGCCTTTCAAGGCTGACGCTGCTGTCCCGTTTTTTTTTCATTTCGTTTTTCATATCGCTCCTACGCTTTTCGAAGCAACGCAACTGGGAGCGGTTCGTTGTAAAATCCGCTCGAAAAGTGAATTGTCGCGGAAGAAACCGGGGCGACGCTCGCTCGCTTGCTCGCCGATCAAGCCTGCCGCTTATGTAAACTCGCGCGAACGTGTTCACCGTTTCGCGTCCTCGCGCTGCTACCTGCCGATAAATCATATCTCGCGTCGCGATATGCCACGGACTCGCAGAGATAGATAAAGAGGGGAGAGACGTGGAAGGAGAGACGGCGGATCGATTAATTTCCGCGTGGAGAAACAGATATCGACGCTTGCTGGCTGCGGATTGAAATTAATTGCCGATACGCGAGAACAATCTGTCCACGGAGTGTGAGACTTACCCGGGGGAAAATCGGCAACTTTCCCTTTCGATACGTTCCGATGATCGATGATACCAGACTTTGCGAACCATTCGGTAAAGAGTAACTCGTCCGAGGCTAAATTACTCGTTACTATTGACAAACGAAAATTCCATTAAAAGAAGGAAGCTAAATCACGGGATTTCAGTAACGAAGTGCTTCTTTTAGATCGAAAGACGGGGACGACTCGTGCGCGACAAAAATACGACGAAACGTCCCTGAAAAGGGGCAGAAAGATGAGACGTGGAAAGGATTGAAGCGAGAATGGGCCAAGCGTTGTAGGCCCAACCAAATAAAGTCAAGCCTTAGTTTTTCGTGCGTCGTTGCTTGTGTGTGTGCAACAGTACGCGTGTATCAGTGAGCTACGTAGGCCGCGTAGGAGGCGGCGGCGGCGGAGGAGGCGGAGGAGGTGGAGAGTGAATCGTCCGAGCACGTAACCAAATTCAAATCCGGGGGCGCCATTGTTATGCGAGCTGCATCGACCCGTTCAGATGCCTGGCTGCCAAAATCCGCGACCGGGCTGAGTTCGATAGCATCGACGGCGCCTCGATCTCTAAAAACCATCCGCTCCGATGCGTCACAGGACTATTGATATCTGTTGGTTCGACTATTAGGCGGCGGTTAGAGAGGCGAACGGGTATAGAATATCTCATTAAAATTTCCACGGAACACAAGCGTCGTCGACTTACTTGGATGGACTCGTTCTGAATTTTCGAATGGGTTAACCGATGTATCGTTAAGAGGGAAGGGGACACGGAAAAGGAGACGAAGAGGAGGGAAGAAGGAATGTGCGAATATACGCGAGAGAGCAAGAGAGAAACGTTTGGCATGCAGGTCGCGCGGTATGTTGTCCTAGGTCACGCGTAATCCCTCTCTCCTTCTCTCTCTCTCTCTCTCTCTCTCTATCTTTGCCTCTGGCTCTTCCTCTGTTATCCTCTCATCTCGAAGGTGGTACACGAGGAGCGTGTGGCTCTCCGTTGAAAATGTCTCGTTTCCGTCAATTTTTGTAACAGGATCATCGGCGTATATTTTGCGAGTGGAAAAGAGAGCCCGATCAATAGATCAGTGTGCTGAAGTATCGTCGCGGAGGAAGTGATTTACGAGCGAGCGTGGATTTCTATGGGATTTCTGCCGTGTTCGTTGCCTTTTACTAACCACGCCGGATGAATATCGATTAGGATCGACGGACGCGCGAGAACGCGACGATAAAAATAATTGCCGCGAGGGTATATATCGCGAGCCTTCTCGCGGATAAATACGTAAACTGGTTTCGTGAAAATTCTACCATAGCCAGCCTGCTTTTTATTCCAAGATAGAGTAAAGAGGAGATAAGAGCGATGTAAATAGGTACGTACACGTTGTCGAACGATTTCACCTAGGAACTTTCAAACGAGAGGATTTTCCGCGAGAGAACGGGAGGCGCCTCGGCTCTGCTCGAAAATGATCGTTTCGGAGCGAGAGGAACGCGCGAGCACGCGGTCGAGGAGGCCCGCAGAGAGAGCGAGAGCCGAGCCGAGACAGCGAGCGAGCGAGCGCGTACGAACGAGCCGACGATCGCTTATTCCCGACGAGGAGGGCACGATCGTGGACGCGCGCGCGCGACCGGGACGGTGAATGCCCAAAACTCAGCTGGTGTCAATGAACTCGGCCATGTGAGGAGTCGGACGAGGCCTCCTCCGGCTTATACTCACTATCGGGGTCTTGTCTTTCCCATGGAACCGAGACTAATTTCGTGACTTTGCGAAAGCCCCCGGCGACCGGTAAGCGCCGCGTGGATCCGCTCGAAATCTCGCGAGTTTTCGCCTATCTACGTCCATCTTTCACGTTCCGCCGCTTTTTCGATCGAACGGAAAAGAGTGAAAATAACCTCCGTTTTCTCTCCTACCTTCGCGTGTATATTTTTCAGGTGAATTCTTTTCCGCGGAATTCTTCGAACGTGCGATAAACGAAAGCAGAAACGAGACTATGAACTATGAATCATTTATACAAGTGAGTGTTTCGCGAGAGTGACGAAGTGGAGAGAGGCGGCGGAGATCGTAGGTAAGAGAGGTTCGCCTAATTACAAATGGCAGCGACATATTCGGCTGTCTACCTGTCGAGGGCACGAGAGACAGAGAGAGGAAGAGAGAGGTGAACGTTCTAGACCGACTGGCGAGGCACCTGCTCGCAACCGCGACAACAAGAACGATGGACGAGCCGAGTGTCCTAGCCTGGCCGTGCTCGCTCAACCTTTAACCCTTTTGCTACCGAAAAAAGGAACCTTTGTCCAGTTGAGAATGATCGACGTGTGTTCCAAGTGAATTTGGATCGATACGACACATTCTAACCGTCTAGTCTTCTCAGTCGTTTTGATTTTCATTGTAAGATTATAATTTTGGGAGCAAAATTATCGAACAACTCTAATCAAAACCTAACATTGATCTGCTACTTGTATCAAACGAAAGGACAAAATTTTATCGCACTTCTTTCGGAAATCTTCCTTTTCGTCGTAAATTCTAAATAATGTTCCAAAATTCATCCTTCACTCGGAATGAAAAATCGAACGAACGTAGCCAAAGGGTTAAAATTTCGCCGAGACCACGTCGGCCATCGTCAACAAACGATTACGACGGGCATGAGGGTCGAGCGAGACTTCCGAGCTGGTTCGGTTCGATTCGAGCAGTGTGACGTAACGTCAAGAAATCAGACATCCCCGGTCGCCCCCCGCCCTCCTCTCCCTACCCGGTTGTGTTCCTTTTTAACCGGCTCCCTCTCCTCTCTTTTTGAGTCGCCGGTCACGCGCGGGTCAGCGAATCTTTGAAGTGGAATCCTCCCTTCTTTCGCGAGAGTGCTGGACGCGAGAGTAGCGAAGAAGGTAGAGGTGGTGGCGGCGGTGAACTCGACGAGGGGGAGAGAACGAACGAGGTGGGAGGGTTGACCGCCGAAAGAGAAGTTCAAGTAGTCGCGATCGGATCGCGGCGCTCGCGAGGATAAAACCACCTTCTTACCGAGTCGAACGCGGCCAAAGAAACACACGTCGCGGTAACACGTTCGAGAGAAACGTATCGGACGTAGCTACAACTAGGGAAAATTTTCATTCGAACGAAAAAAAAGAAAAAAAATAGAAAAAACACGAGCATAATGAGAAATCAGCGGTAAATCTATTTGTTCGAAGTAATTACGTGAAAATCACGAAGAAATCGCGGCCATTGCTCGAACCCCCGTCGAGAATACCGCTACCATATGTCAGAGCCTGGACGCGTGTACTATGTAAGCGAGGAGCGCACACAGGTGAACCTGTTCCTATCGGCGTGGCGCATCTATCGATGACAAGAAAAATCCGTCGACGACGAGGACCGACTGGCCGTGGATTAACTTGCGTATAGATAACTTCCACGTGAAAGGAAGAGAGATAGAGATGGTTGGAGAGATGTGACGGAGAGGTGAAGAGGGAGACACGATTGAATTCCGCGACCGATCCTAGTCGATTGTAGAAAGATAGAACGATCTTTCTACATCGAAGAGTTGCTCTATAAATACGTGTAATTAAAACAGACTCACCTCTTAGGCGCAGGCAGTGACAGTCTCTCTCCGAGCTGGTTCATTGATGAGCCTCATGCAACGTGAACGGACGATGTCTTCCCTTCCTGATGTGGATGCTCCATTCGGGTCTCCTCAGATTCGAGGTCGAGGTCTCCTCTCTTCCTCTCACTCGTTCCATCGCTCACTACCAGCGAATCTTCCTTACAACGTCTTCTCCTCTTTCTGCCTGCCCGATGATACTGGTTCCTATTAGACGAACCAGAAGTCTCTCTGCACAACGGAGAGAGAGCTTCAATACTGGCCGGTTGGATCGAGGCCTGTGCTGGCAGCCATGTCGCGACCTTGAGGTATCTCGACACACGATTACTTCCTCGTCTCTTCCGGAGTCCTCTCCTCGACCTACCTCCACTTCCTTCAGTACTGACCGGTCGGATCGAGTCCAGCCATGTTGCAGGATGATGTTCTCGAAACAACTGGTAAATACGTGTGGAACAGACGTGTGTATCGTGGCGGATAGTAAACTGTCGCGACACGGAAACTGGTCACGGGACGCGCGTTATTTCCCTCCTCCGGTGAAATACTTCTGGCAGAGAGAATTATTTCTTCCTCTTCTTGTCTCTGTTTATTCTCAGTAGAGGCCGGTGGGGTCCAATCCAGCTGCCATGGTGATGTGAAACGATGATACCAAGCAGTCACGATACAAAAAAGATCTCCTTCGGTTTCTTTTCGATTCAGTACTGGCCTGTAGGGTCCAACTGACGAGCCATATCTCGAAGAAGCTGCCAATCCACCAAGAGACTCCGGTTCCTCGAAAAACACACACTCCGGCTTGTGTGAGAAGCTCGTTGACTCCGGATGCGCGAGTTTCGGGCTTTGCACTCCGCGAGCCGAGGAATCTACGATAACAGCACAGAGAGATCCTCCCGTCTATATCTAACCTATGTCCTGTTCTCTAGTCTTATACTTCGCGATTCCAACGGGTGCGAGGGGGAAAAAAAACAACAAACGTGGAACGAAGACGACCGTGTACACACGAGAACGAACTGACGTGAATTACCAACAGAGAGATAGATACACACTATTATATACGTATGTATATATAGAGTGACAGAGAAAGAGGAGGAAACGAAACGGAAAAAAATACAGTAAAATCAAGAAGGAAAGCCCGAAAAAAATATATATATATATAAAGACCAGCTACTGTGTGCGTGACCGTGCCCCACAGAGCTCTGACAGCTCCACGGCGAGTGGCCTCGCTTAAGTCTCGGCTGGCCCCCACTTGCTCGACCGGGGGCGACGCTGATTGGTCGACGCCACCGGCTACACCGGCAATCGGCACTCCGATCAAGCTTTCGGAAAATTTCCCCCGATATATCGTCCGGGACGAGCCCAACCCCCACGAGGGCCCGCCGGTCCCCGGGGCCCACTACGTGGGGAGGAAAGTGGGATTCGTTGGTCACTCGAGGAAGGGAGAAGAGAGACACTTCCGAACGTTTTGCTGGTTACGACGCTCCTACCCGGGGTTCCAGCAGAATATTTTCACGAACGATAGTGTCAGGGGTGGGGGAAACGGCGGCCTTAGGGGGAGAAGATAATTCAGCGGTCAGGAGGATTATTGAAAAATTCGCGGCTCTCTCTCTGTCTCTCTGTCAGGTAAGAACACACAGGGCGTCGTCATCGTCGATGTCCGTGTTTTCTAAACGGAACAGCCGGAACTGTGCCACATCGCTAGGGGGACACGTAAACCGTTTTGCTCTTGCAGTGTCGTGTTATACTATACGCTGCATGGGCTCTTTAACGTGTGATTCACTCCTTGGCTCTTGCTTGTTACGAAATGAAATACTTTTCGAGGTACAACGTGGATGAACGATCGTTGGATGACGTTTATCGGCGTTCGGGTGGTGCAACCGCGTTTACGTTTCGTTCCACTCGCCTGCACCGTGGTGGTCTCTGCTCGATAGACAGAGAGAGAGTTGCTAGGTGTGCGAGAGGGGGCAAAAAGTTCGAGGAACGATCGCAAACTATGCGACCACCGCGTTTCCCACCTAGGGAAAACACAGAGAGTTTTCTCTTCGTCCGGATGGATTTTCCGTGGGCGAAGTGTGCGTTCGGAGGAGGAGGATGGGCCGGCGAGGTTCAGGAACGGAACAGCGAATTCATTGACCTCGTGTAAAATCGATTCCGTCGTTATCGCGTGGCGAGCGGCGTGCGCAGCCCCACGGAACCGAGCGTTATCGGGACGAACTTGACAATTCTTTTGCCGGCCGGGCCGTCTTTCTTGTCGCGACTGCTCTTTCGGTTGAAATATCGAGTCGAAATAAGAACAGGCGCACCTAATGTATCGTTCTTGAAAATTTTCGGAGATTTTCTGAAAATAGATACGATTCCTAAATTCTTTATTTACGTATTTTAAGAAATTGAAAAATATAAAATGAAGGTTCGAGAAAAATTGCGATTTCACAGCACGAATCGAGAACCATGTAGAGAGCACAGGCGTACGAGCGCAACGAAAATAAACTCGAGCGTGCATTAAATCATCGCTAACGGCGACCCGTCCTACGTTCGTCCTACGAACTGGAATTCTGCGACTTCCCTTCGTTCCAGCCCTAATCCTCCCGATAAGGAAGCTCGTTAGCTAATAGGCTGTATATCTCTGATCGTCGGTGAACGCGGCGGGACGCTTACGTAACCGGTCAGTAATGCCCGGGAAAATTGGTAAAACTCGCCTGGAAGAAATATCGTCGCCCTTGAAAAAAAAAAAAAAAAATCGAAAAGAATCGATTCACCTTGCTCGAGGGTGGGATAATATTCGAAGAAAGAATTATTCCTGTGGGGCTAGGCCATAACGAGGTAGCCAGTGTCTTCGAGGCTTCCGCGTGAAATACGAGCCTTCCGCGAACTAACCCTTCGCTTTTAATCCCTGCTGGACACCGTATTGACCGTGGTTTGCGTTGTAAACGCGACGCGAACCTAAAAGAGGATTCTCTTGTCGGAACAAGGTAGCTATAACCTAAAATGTATGTTGGTATTCTTGTCGAAAATTCAGGTAAATACACACGGTGTGTGGGAGAGTGTCTCTTTGTTCGAGGCTCGGTGCCCGGGTTTGTACGAATCCATGGAAGAGGATCATGGTGGCTCGCGAAGCATTTATTGCGCATCGCAACTATTCTGAAGTGCCGCCGCCGCGGATTAAGGGTGTGGCCCACCGCAGTTACCGTTCTGGCCCCATTAAGACAACAGGCCATGCCGTGGCTCCTCGTTTGCACGGGAGACAATGACCGGTGGCCCCAGACGGCCTACCTCCTCCTCGCGTCCCACCTCCCGCGCAACCATATCGGCCCGGGAATTGC
>NW_017100140.1:524567-541070 GCF_001263275.1 Habropoda laboriosa | reverse complement strand
GACGCGATTTTTTCGCAGTCGAATGATCAAGCTGGAAGATTGCATTTTGTTAGTAATCGGAATAACGCGTTTGCGAATAATTGAATGTTTTTTTAATTATTTTCGATAAATAAAGACACTAACAGCGGAAAGTTTCGGCGAGACACGTATTTGTGAATAATTGAACGTGTTAAAAAATAATTTTGGATAAATAGAGACACTGAAAGTTGAAAGCCTTGGAGAGACACACATCTGTAAATGATTGAATTTAAAAAATATTATCTCAGATAAATAAAGACACTGAATGTTAAAAGTTTGGGAGAGACACGCATCCGTGAATAATTGAATGAAAAAAAATAATCTTTGATAAATAAAGACGCTAACAGTCGAAAGCTTGGGAGAGACAGGAGCACCGAGAGCAAGGTGGAGAGAGGAAGAGGGATTAACAACAACAGCGTGGCGTTATTAATTTACAGAGCTTGTCCCCGTCGTAAATCACTTCCGTTTTGACCCCTCGGCACGGGAGACAAAAGTCTCGTTCCAGCCTGGTAGGGACATCAATTTGACTCGGTAGGCCGGGCCCGCGGATTCGTCGAGCGAATTTTACGAGCCGCTCGCGCTCCTCACTCTCTCTCTCTCTCTCTCTGTCTTCGTGAAAAGTCGTCGTCGACTGTCTTCGTCGTCTCGCGACGAAGACGAAGACGAAGAAGTGAAGAAGGAAGAAACGAGACAGCCCTAACGGACTGAAGAATAAGAAGAAGATAGGAAGGCGAAAGAGCGTATACAGAGCGAGAAGGAAAAAGCGTCTGTAGGAGGAGGAGGTAGAGGAGGAGGAGGAGGAGTACGGTTGGTACACGCCGCGGCATCTGATCGGCCGATACAAATAAAGCACAGTCCTGCCATCGGTCGTGTGTAGATATATACCGCGAGAACGTGCAGTTTGTAGTTTGTCGCCCGTCGTCGTAGCTCGCGGCTACGACTTCGTGTTACTGGGATAAAAGGTGAACGACTCGCTGGTACTCGGTTCGCCTCGTCCCACCAGCAGCATCCCGCTCGCGACGTTTGGAGGGGTAGCGTCCTTCTACGAAGTCTAACCGGGAGAGATACAGCACACCGCGGCACAGTGAAAGAGAAGGAGAAAGAACGACGACGACGACGACGACGACGACGATAGGGACTCGTCGAAGAGAGAGAGAGAGAAAGAGCGAGAGAGGTTAAGAGGTAGATAGAGGGGAGAGGGGAACCATAAATTACTTGATCATCCTCAAGGTTCGATTCGCCGACTGCGTGCACCTTCTCGCTGCACAGGCACACACAGCTCTGTCATTAGGCTGTTTTTTCCGCGGAAATGTAAATTCAGCGGTGTCGCGCGTTCCTTTGGCCTCGCGTGGGCGTAATCGATACGTACAGAGACGCGATAATAATGATAAGAGAGAATATACGTGTGAGTGTTTCACTACTGTTCGAGTAGAGGTTTATTTTTTGTTTCGAGAGAGAGAGATTGATGTAGTTAATTGTGTAATTGAAGATGTGAGTGTCACGCTGGATGGTGTGGGTATAATACTTGTGCGCGGCCCGGCAATGGACGGCTCCGGATTGGAGCACGTGGTAGGAGCGCGCGAAGCTATGCGCGGGATCCGTGGCTTCGCGTGGTTTCCCTTTTGTATGAATAATTCGTTCGGACTTACACAGATTTACTTTGTGCTTCGAAAATCGTGGAACCTTGAATACATGAATTATTAGCCTGTCGTCCTTAGTGAACCGACGCGTTAACGCGTTGCCAACCGAAAGAATTGCAGTTCAATCGACGTCTAAAATTACCGTGATAAAGAAGTTTCTAGAAAAGTTGTTAAATAAACCAATAATGTAAAATTAAATAATATGGAATAACATTTTTTCAAATGAAATATTATTTTTATTGCGTGTACAATTTATATCCAATTTCCCCAAGAACCTAGTACATTACACTCGCTAAATGTAACACACAGTAAAATGTACGTTAGCTGAGGAAATAACGAAAGGATGGCCCAGATTAAATTAACAATACACCAGTCACCCGCACAACTCGCCGATTTTCCCCGATTTCCATGGAACCGTGATCCCTTAATTGCCCCGACCGGTCTAATTGCCCCGCAGGCTAAGGTCGAAATTGGTCTGTGGGCGTTCTGAACCACCGATGAACCAGGAAACAGCAGAATTTCTTAACCATTGGACACGGCAACAGGTTACCAATTTCCATTTTACAAGCCGTGGAGTGCATGCCTCGAGTGTCGAAATATTTCGTCCGGCCGCATAGCTGAGAGGCTAGGCGACGCCCTTCGATCCACGATCAAGGCGAGCGGCGTCCCTTGCAGCCATTGAAACGTCGTTGTTCAGCCGCGTCAATGCCGTAACCGTACGACACACAGGCGATTGTGCAAGTAAACGAACAGCCTGCCCACTTATCCACGCCGTTTACGCAACAGCCAGTTTCGAAAAGACGTGCCAGCTTGTAGCGTCTATCTTTCGAGAATGCAGCAAGTGGAAAACACACTAATCTACGGCTAATTAAACAGCTCGATTGGGATGTCGTCGAGTAATAGAGAATAACGAGTAGATGGAAACGTGGTTGGTGGTTGATAGGGGAAGTTAGGGTCTTTCAGAGGGGACTTCGACGGGTATTGTCCATGAAACGCCTTTAATTACCGACCACTTCCTACTGTAGACCCCTTTGTACGCCCCTGTTTGTCGATATACAGTCATGTTCATAAGTATTGTGACACTCGTCGAACGTGATGTATATTTAAAACATTATTCAGACATTCAAACACCGAAATTTTGCGTACGGTTTCTGTAATATTGGGTGACAACGATTGGGTAAAATTAACATTTTACGAGGAACATTACTCGAAAAAGATCGAATACTTATGAAGCCTAATGTATCTTCACGCAGTGACTCACTAGGCAGTTAGGCCACTAATGAAGGAATTAAAGCTTACATGCTCCCAACAACTATATCCTATACTGACAGAAAATTTTAAAAATAATTCACACAAACTCGTAAAAAAAATTTGCAAAGAATCATACATAAAAGATTCACTAGGAAATGCCTGTGGAAGCTTCCCAATATAGAACAGCTCCGGCTTGCAGAGGCGCAAACAAAGTCTGATCAGCTCCATTCATCCTCCTCTCCGAGCAGAGACACGTGACGCGATGCACCGGGTGGGTCGCGTGGCTATTCATCCTGTTCGCGGCGGAAACCGTTCTGCCCTTCCCGGATCAGGAAGCTTCGCGTGCCATCGCGAGGCTCTCGCGTTCGTTTACAGGGTGTCCCATAGGCAGCGGAGGGAAGAAGAGCGAAGGAAGAGGAGAAGGGGGAGGAAGCGACAAGACGATCTTAATCGGTGCGGCGCGGACGTGATCCTAGGTCGTCGAAGGACTCGGAAGTCTACGCGCGCGCGACCGGCAACGCTTGCTCCACTAGCGGCTGGGAAAAAGTGAAAGACACTATGAGAGGAGAGGATGCGAAAGAAAGAGGACGAGGGGTGGGGGAGAGGCGAGAGAGACAGCGTTGTGTGCGATCGAGGAAGAGGGAATGAGGAAGAGGAGACGACGCGGAGAGGGTGACGTCGTTGGAAAGGTGCGAAGGCGAGGGAGGACAGGAGGAAACGAACTGAACGTGGCGATAGGAGCGACGAGGACGGAGGATAGAGGCGAACGGGGTGACGAAGAGAGACAGCGCGAAGAGGTGGTTCAGAGAGGGAGAGAGGAAGGTGTAGAAGGAACGGAGGAGATAGATGACGAGGAGGAAGAGAAGGAGAGTCACTCGCTCGAGTTGTCGAGGCGATTGTGCCGATGTGCGTGGCGAAGTTTTGCTTGCCGGGCTCTCCCTGACCTAACCACTCCGCCTCTCGAGACTCGGCTCGTCTCTCTCGACCGCGCCACCGCAGCCGGACTGGTCCGAACGAACACCGTCTGGCGAATACCGAAATCATCGCTCCCCGGGGCCAGATGCCCCCGGTGATCCCTCGTTCTGGACCTGGACAACACTCTTGGTTGATTCACAATTTTGCTCGGAATTCTCAAGGACCCTCCTGCTGGCCAACTCTCTGAAACTTTGTTTCGTCCACGGTTTCACCCTTTCACTCTCTTATCCGTATAATTTGGTGGGAAATATCGAGGAGAGAAGTGATTTAGCAAGTCGCCAACACTTTTTACACGGTGACTATTAACGATTATAACTCGACCACACACAGCGTCCGTTTTACTCTCGAGTGGCTAGCAGTCAAAGGGTTAAAGAGGTATACGGTTCGTATCTCTTTACACTTACCACTAGAGGGATTCTATCTTCCGAGTATCCTTGTTTCTTCGACTAATCAATCAAGACTCTCCCTGGATCAAACGAAGTTCTAACTTCTTCTTCCAACCATTGTAGGTTAGCTGTTTTCACGCCAAGAAAGAAGGATCTTTCACAGACGTAACGTAGCCGGTATATACCAGAGAGACGCGTCCCCAGGTACCCGCCTGGCGGCAAGACGCAGCGTACAGCCTCTAGGTCGGCCGTTCACCCTGTCCCGGGGACGATCAGCAGAGACTCGCGGCCGGGAATGCTGAAACTCGATCGAATTTCGCTGCGAGCAGCCGCGAATCACCTCGGCTGTTCACCGGGAAACACGCTTCCGGGAAAAGCGAGCGGGGAAAAAAACGGTTCTAGCTCTTTCTCTCTTTCTAGTAAGCCGAAGAGGGAGAGAGAAAGAGAGATGGAAGTCGAAGTGAACGCGATGAGATCTGAAGGTGGCTGCGTCGTCCATCAGAATTCCATTGAATCGTGTCGGTTAGACGGTGCAGAGTATCAGTTTTTATCGGTTCATCCTAGTCGTTGTCAATCGATCGCGATTTGTCGGTAATGAAGATGGTCGTGGAGCTCGAGTGGTTGTGGCGATTCTTCATTCGAGAGACACGACCGGAATCTCTGTGCTGGCCGCAAGGGAGAGAGAGAGAGAGAGAGAGACTTAGGCCAGGCTAGGAAAGACTGAATCATCGCCGTTGAGAAACACTCTACCGTCATGGAACACCGCGGTTGGGCGTTTCGTCGCGGTCTCTACTTCCTAATTAGAGTTTCGTTCTGATACTGTTCCTCGAATCCTTCGTCGAAATCGCGAGGAGTTTCTTCCTCGTGTCGATCACTGGTGACTCATTCCCGACTCGACGAGTTCTCCGAATTCTTGCAAAAAGGATCCCGATTATGCGTGACCTCGATGACCGCATCGTCATCGAGATCGCGTGGTCGTGCACGGTGTAAATCACGTGCATATCGTAGGTATAGCTGGGTGGCTGTGTTTTATTACTTTCTCGAAAAATAGTCAATACGCCCGACGGATGCTGTGCAAAATGAGAGAATCGTCCGCGACGTTACTATAATCTCTTTGTCTTTTGAATGATTCTACAATGGCCGATTGGACGTGCTGTAGGTAACATTTACTGGCTACGGTTCTTCGGCGATTCGTCACAGTTTGCACTTCCTGTTTCGTTGCTCCATTCGTGTTCGCCGCGACTCTCCGCAGAGAATTCATCCGTTCGCTCGAAAATCCTTCCACGATGAACTTTAACAGCGAGTCTAATCTCCCTCAATACCAATTACTACTCTCCCATTCGTATTTCTATTATACCGTACTTTACGAATACAACCTGTTGCTTCTTCAAACAACGCTTCTCCAAATCAAAAACCCTCGTATCAGCACACAAAATCTTCTCCAACGACGGAAAACACACGTTGAACGTACCCATCGGCAAAGATCACCTCTCCAAGAAAGTAGCGAATCGAACAAAGCGACGAAAACTCGCCCAGATTCACCGTGGACCTCTCCTCTCCTCCGTTAATCGACTGCCGGCCGTCCGATACTCTTTTTCAAGGTAAAAAACCGTGCCGACCGTGTGATACCTTCCCCCCAAATGGCGGTTGGTCCTCCGCCCCCGTTTCCCCGCTGTCGATCGAGCGGAGCCCGTTTCTTGCGAATCGATTCAGCTGGATCAGTGACCTGAAGCGGGGCGCCATGCCGTGTTCCATCGATACGGGCACCACGAATTATCACCTATCCTTTCCTCTCTCTCTCTCCCTCGCACTCTCTGTCCCTTTCTCTTCGTTTTTTCGCCTCTCAGTTATTCTCTCACCTAGCGACCAACTCTACTACTACCACTACAACACCATGCTCTCCTCTTCTGCCGAAGCTGAGCAACCAATAGCGGCGCGGCGAGGAGGAGAGTGAAGGGTAGAGAGAGAGAGAGAGGAGCTATAGAGAGGCTCTCGATTCACCAATTCGGGATTCTACCGGCCGGAGCGCCTTGAAGAGAGAACTGGTGAATAAGTGACGATAAGTAGGTAGATGGGTAGGTAGGTAGGCAGAATGGATAGGTTGGCTGGCTGGTCGCTCGTTAGGCTAGGTGCGTTGACCCGCCTGGCGTGTTCACTGTTCAGCTAGTAGACAGATAGAGAGAGAGAGAGCGAGGGGAGAAGGTGGTGGAAGTGAGACCGTTGGTATCGTAGGATAGCGATAGAAGCGAGATAGCACGCGGCCAGGAATAAGGGGGCAAGAGGAGGAGGCGGGAGGAGGAGGAGGAGGTGGTGGTGGCGGTACCGCGGCGGAGGGAGGGACGGAGAAGGGGTTGCCAACACGTCAAGTCCGCGATCCTCCTTCCGCGGCTGATCGCTCGAGCCGAAAACCGAACAAAGAACGTTGAACTCTTGCCGTCTTTCGGCCGGCGTTTGCACGCTCGACCCAACTCTAC
Source organism: Habropoda laboriosa (assembly GCF_001263275.1). Taxonomy (NCBI): domain Eukaryota; kingdom Metazoa; phylum Arthropoda; class Insecta; order Hymenoptera; family Apidae; genus Habropoda; species Habropoda laboriosa. The sequence goes on along the minus strand of NW_017100140.1, from coordinate 534,326 downwards.
GGGGGATACGGTCATCGTGTCACGATCGAGGCCACTGGTCGCCGCGAAACGGCACGCGTCTCGCTGCTCTCCGCGATCGCTTCCTCGATACGATTTATCGGCGACCACCGCGGAACAGCTGTCAATCTGTTGGCAGAATTTGTTGGAGGACTCTTTCTGCGATTGCTTTCGCGCTTGATGAAAGGAGACTGGGAAACACGAGGTGACGTTCTTTGGGAATCTGCAAGTCCTTCTTTTTCGGGATCTATGGTCGCTTGTGGTGGTCTTCTGGACACTTGGAAATTTGTGACTTCCTTTTCCAAGGTTTGTTGTGGTTTCGAATGTCTTCTGTCTTGTCAGAATTTCTTTATTTATTAGTTATCAATTCCATGTTTGATGGAACGGTGCTTGGAACTTAATGATATGAAATTACGTTCTTTGGGAGTTCAGAAATATTTCTTTATTGAAACTCTTTATTATCTTTGAAGAAGAAATCCAGCAAGAGGAACGAACAAAGTTTCCAGCGACTTCGCGAAACTCCGTCGGAATGGAGGAAAGAGAAACTTTGTCTATCAACGCGCGACAACCAGGACCCTCAACTGCATATCCGGCGATCGACTTTTAACACCTTCTCCGCGCTCTCTCTTTCCGTCTCTCGCGCCTCTCTTTTACTTTCCCCCGGCGCTGCGGGGAAAAAAGGAAGCCGAAAGAAAGAGACGGAATAGAGGGAGAGAGGCGGCTTCCTCGTCGGGGAAAGTGAAATCGGTCGGCTGCACGCGTGCTCACCTTGCACGCCGCTGCTCTTACCTGTCGCGTAAATCAGCCCCGGCCAATGCTACCATTAATAATGGAACACCGCTAATTTACCTACGTCCCTCGTTCGAGCAAAAAGGTTAGGGAGAAAGCGCGGTTACCGTGGCGAGAAAACGCCTGTCCGCGTGTAAGTAAGTAACTCCGCACGGTGCTTACCAAGCCGAGATTGGCCGAGTGGAAAGCGTCGAGAAAAATGGAGGAACGTGACAGGTGTTGCGGAGAGGTATCCGTTGCTTTTTTACTTTGGGGAGATTGGCGAAGTTTCTAGCCGCTTTGCCTGTAGGAATTCTTATCGACGTTTTCACGTGGAAAATACTTTCTCCAGAGACTCGTCGATGCGGTGTCAAATAGGAACATTTCTTTTGTTTATTCAGCTGTTTCTTGTACAATAGGTAAATTGAATTAAAAGCGACGATATATTTTTGTCGAACATCGATTGTAATTTATGCAAGAAATGCGGTGTCGTGTTGGTAGAAGAGAAGAAGGGGTTAGATGGAAATATAGTTTTCAGAAGAGTTTATTGTTCAGATACTTCCCGTTCGAAGAATTACTTCGTTCCACTGCTTCATTACCGATTTAAGCATCCCTGACTCGCCAAACAAGTGTTACGTGACGCCCGTCACATCCATCCTACATCCTCAGTACTAAAAGCTTCCTCTCGTGCGTGTCCGAACCATTTATCTTAGCATCGGGCAACCTTACGTCTGTACCTTACACCATTCCCATAAAACTAACAACGCCAGCTACTCGAGGGAACAAGCTTCCACAATGCTAAGGGGGGAATAATTAACGTGACTCTGACCACCCACCTCTGTAAACCGAATCGTTGAAATTGTCTAGGCAAACATCTTCACTAATTCCATTATGAAACTATTCCAATTAACTATTTTTGTACTTTCCTCTTTTCTAATTGGTGAAATAACGGTAGAAGAGCATTTTTTATGTGTACGAAATTTGTTATTGGGCTGTTCTTGATAGGTTCTTCTTGTGACAGCTAAGAGCGCGCGAATGTCTGTCCACTAACGCTCCTTATCTACTTACTCAGATTTAACGTTAGACTACTAGCCGAACTAATCGAATTGCTGTTGAGTAGATGTCTAAGATTTAGAGAAAAATTGGCAGAGTGTCGATTTTCTTGTGTTAAGAAAACGAATAATGTAACAATGTAACGATGGAAAAATTTCTTAAAAATGAAGTATACTTGAATTAAGAATTTCTTCGTCTAATGAAAGTTCTACTTCCGAAAACCGTCATCTACCATCGGTGGTACACAGAACGTGTTAAAACTACCAATCAAACTAAAAATTAAAATTGCCCCTCAATCCTAGAGCCACAATCCAAAGCTCACAAACACATTTAAATTATCCATTTACCAAACTGTCCACGGAAAACTGTCGAGCAGAGCAGAGCAGTCTGCGCGAAACCTAAGAGATCGAATCACAGTCGTCGTTTCCAAGACGTTCCTCACGCAAACTGCTCGAGCCAAGTGTCCTCTCGCACTGACCAAAGAGTGCCAGAGCCTCTCTCGCGTCTTCACTCCAAAAATGTACATATATGTACCTGCTTTCCGGAGAGAAATCTCTCGTGTCGTCGAAAACCGAAGGAAACGAGCGAAAGGAGAGAAAAGGGGGAGGGAGGGAGAGGGTAGAGACGGTCAGCGCAGGATGTCAAGGAGCGTCACCCCCTGTCAGGCGGTGCATGCGAACGCTCGTCACGCACGCAGAACTGTTGTGCAGAATTCAGCGCGCATTTGCATCGAGGCGGGCGTGTGTGGCTGGTAGTGCACGTGTGCAGACGGGGCACGGTCGCGTGCAACGACGCGCGAATCGTCGTGGAGCTGAGTGTGTGCGTGCACCCGGTCGATCGGCTCGAACGCGTGATCGGCACGCGAGTCGAATCTCGATCGGACGGTGCGCGTGCGCTTCAGCTACGCGACCGGGCAGCCGGCCGCGGACGCGACCACGAAACAGGGTCGAACGATCCGCGCCGCTAACGATCGCCATTACGCGAGAGTGAAAGAATCGAGAGTCTGTTTTGCCTGGCGGCGCGCGATCCGCATGGAACGAGGGTCATTACGCTTCTTACCGCTTAATTCGATTCAGATTCCTTTAGTTAGCACGCGAGGGACCGTGTCACCCACCTGTGGGTCAACGAGTAAGACTCTCGATTGTCGACGTGACCCACCGGTGGGGCATCGAGAGACGCTGTCATCTGCCGAAGTGACCCACCGGTGGGGCATCGAGCGACGTTCTCAATTGTCAACGTGACCCACCGGTGGGTCACTGCAGCATGAATGACAAAAACAGTTGAGTAGACAGTGTGACATTATTTTATAATTTTCTAAAAAGAAGAAAAGGTATATTTGGTATACGGAAAAATTAGAAATGAAGTATTAAGTATTAACGATAATTAATTTTTTGGTAAAATTGAACCATTCGGTATTAAAAACTGTCGGCAATCGCGAGAGTTCAATGAATTTCGCTGCTGTCCTATCAAGGTTTTCAAGGATTTTGCAAAGGTTTGTGTATATTTTGGGAATGATAGGAGATCTAAATCCGACATAAAAATAAGACATTTCTCACGGTGAAACTGTGGAAACACGATACCGCGGAAGTAGAAACAGTCCAAGTTATTTCCTACACTTCCTGCAACTTCACCTAAACTTCCTACAATACCTTTTCAATAACCAATGCAATCTGCATCGAAATTGTAGCTGTACATGTAGCAGCAACCTTTCCACGCAGCACCAGTACATATACACATAAAATCTTTACACCAGCAACATTGTGCCAGGATTCATGTAAATTTCACTGTAGCCACCTGCATATATGCATGCACACGTATCTCATTCCTTCCTATAAATTACTTCATTCTCCGAGCTACTATCCCACAGCAACGAGCATATGAATCCATTAAAAACTACAAAGCTCGAACCGAACAAAAGTACCTACATACCTACCGCGTTACCGCAGATAGAACGTCGAAAAACAAAGGAAAGTGTTCGGTGGAGTATCTGGCGAGCGTGGCGAGAAAGAAAAATGAACGCCGCGAAACGGAGGAGCGCAGAAGGAGATCGCCGTCCAGTCTAGCGAAACTGGCACAGTGTCAAGGTGCCTCGCGGGCACATTTGCCTGGCACACGGCCGGAAGAGGGGCGGCCAGGACAACTGGCGAAGAGTGGGGCTGCAACGCCGGCCTAACCCTTCCTCTCTTCACCACCGCTCACTGTGTGTGCCTGCGTGTGTGCGGCGGCTCTGAGGAGCGGCGTGCACACGGACTTTCACGGGAGAGCTTTCTTCTTTCGCGGACGCTCGCGCTGCCGTGTGCCACTATTTCGCGTAAACACGCCCGAGATATCGCCGCGGCCACGGCATCCGGGGTGAAAGGCAAAAGGAATCGCGCGAATCACCGCTGGATTTTCCGTGGAAATGAAAAGCCTTCCACGCCTTTCTCTCCTCGACCCGTGTTACGTGCGTTAGGCGCACGTATAGGCGCTCGTCCGGCGCACTTTCTTACTTTCGTTTTGTAATACTTGCATACACCCGGGGAGTGGACGCTCCGTTCGGCGCCTCTGTGCTCTCGGTATGCGAATCTCTCGACGCATTCCTCGCCGAGGGAAAATTGGAAGCTGTCTTCGAGGGAGAATTTTCGTTGGCATGAAATTTTTTTTCGAATTTTATTTGAGTTAATTGTTTGTTTTTTTTTTTCGAATGGTTTCTGTGTAAGCTCTGTTCAGCTGTGTAAAAAAGTGAAACCAGAAAAGAGGAGAGGTTAGAGCAAAGTCCGGGAAAAAAGGTGGGGACATCGAGCCGTGCAGACGTGTTACGTCAATTATCGCGACGAAACTGCTAAAAAATTCATATCCAAACGTACCTATGGATGCGAGAGCGAGGTTCGGTAACGCAGTCACGTAGCGTCCTCGAAAATCGAATTCTTCCGTGTACCGTCGCTAAAGCATTCCGGTCGTTGTACTGGTATGTCATTCATAAAGAAATTACATCGACCCATTACTCAACGATTATTTATAGCGGAGCCGCCGCAGGCTGTCTTTCCTCGCCCCTTCGAGGCACAGATTCGCCGTGAAACTGGAGGATACTCTTGTCAGCGGACCTTTCAGATACTTGTAGTACCCACCTAACTTCTGTCAGAGCAGATCTCACGGTCTATATGCTTCGAAAAAGTCCAACTACAGCAATTTCTTTATCCTTAACCTCAACCTTATCACTCTACACCTACTTGACAATTAAATTTTTCTCAACGACAAAGAAGACTCTAGCCCTCAAATAATATGCATTAAACAAAGTTTCTATAACCTGGATCGTCATATTTCTCCTTTCAACAGCCTTAAATCCAAAACACCCTCTGCGGGTAATTAACCCTTCCGCTACGGCAGCGGATGACTGACGGTATATTTTTAATCACGGCTGCGAAATTTCTTATCTTGGCCGTGTCGTTTCGAAATTTGTTTCGTTCAGTTAAAGTGCAGATTGCATTGGACTAGAAGTGCGCGAAAAGGCGCGAACTGTACAATGTGAGTAAATTTTCAAAGCGCCTACAGGCGAGAATAGTAACGAAAGGGTTAACGAGCGACGAAATTCGCCCAGATTCCTCATCGAGGACCGAGAGTGTCCCAAAGGGACCACGTAGAGTCTCTGTCAAGCTCGATCCCGCGGTGCCACGAAATGATATTCAGCCGAGTGTTTCGACAGGCCGGGAGTCGTTAACCTCCTGCGCGGTTCGTTCCCCGGCTAGCCGTGAAACAATTGTCCGTTCTAGGACTAGCCGTGCTCAGCCAGCTCGCCCACTCCCGAGGGACTATTTCAATCCTGTTGGCTGGTCCCGTAGGTTGCGAATTGGGCGTTGGCCTCAGCTTTACTTCCTCCTGGTGTCAGGTCGAGAGAGGAGCACGCGTGGAATGCCACGTGGGACCGTGAAAACCTTTTTCCTCCCACCTTTTCGGAACGGATTTCGGTGATCCCCACCTATGGTTGCGCGGCCACTGTAGGTCGAGAGAGAGAGAAGGGCCGAGCGATGAGGAAAAGGGAAGATAGTCGCGAGCATCCGCGTGTGCAGGCTCGTACTTTGAAAATTCGAGGGATACACGTGGATGGCCCGGATGGACGAGAGTGTTGCAATCTGCTGCTGCTCGCCCTGCTTCTTCTATGCTCCTCACCGTTTCTCCCCTCCTCTCAGACTCCACTCGTTCCCCACTCGATGAATCTCCGCGTGATTTCTCACGGTGAACCACAGGATGATCGTGGGTGGTGACCGCTTTTCGAAGGATCGAGAGTGTGTGGAGGAGGATACGTGTGCTGTGCATCTAACAGAGAACGTACGTATTTTGGAATTTGATGGAGGTAGAATTAGTACGGTTCGGGGGTTAATTAGCGACGTGTGCGTTTCTGTTTAAGAGCTAGAAACCACTTGCCCATTGCTTCCTTCAATGGAGTCGAGTGAGAATTCTGGGAATTTCTGTTAGGTCAGTGCGAAGTTGAATTTCCGTTCACTTCGAATGGCATTTAAACTCTACTAGATTGCTCGGTAAATCTCTGAAGAATCGTATGGAACAGGTTTCACTGTGCAATTCATTGGTAATTAAAAATTAAAAATTTATTGAGAAAGCTCAATCTGTTCAAAAAGGAAAATCACCGATTTCAATTCCAAAAGATTTTTCAACTTTCACTGTGCAATGAATTTGAAGACGAAAATTGGGTATTTAATAAAAATATCAAAAATGTAAAAGAAAAACCAGCAATTTCAATTCCCAATTTTTCACTGACACAATGGACAGAAACTAGTCGAAACAACGAATGTCGAGGGCCTAGTGGTATCTACCGCAGCAATGAACAGAATGTAATGGCGCGTTCTCCACTGACACGCGGTAGGTCCGAAAACGGTTTCAAAGCTGAAATTTACGAGTGCGTTTCACTGGCAGGACGGTAGTTTGCAGAGTGCAGTTTAAAGGCGCACAGGCGTATAGTAGAAACTTCACGCGAGACGAGCTCGGCTGTCCGCGGTAACATGCACTAACTCGCAGCCCTGATCTATGGGTGTCAGGGTCCGTGGCTACTACGACTGATCGCTCTATTAGAGCTTGCGGACCGACCGTTCAACCGCCCGGCCTACTTTCTTGAAAATCGTAACTCCCCGACGTTACCCAGGGACCCGTTATCCGTTTGCGTGCTCCGCCTGGTCCGGATACCTGCCTGGGGGACGTTTAAACGTACTCTGTATTTCTGTCTCTCCTCTTCGATATTATCCTGAGTAAAAACCTGCTAATTTCACGAATATTCCATTGCTGACAAATCTACTCTACGTGCCAGCTTTTCCTGACCCTTTCTCTTCTTTGGAATCACAATTGAATGTTACTAAAATATTCACGATGAAAAATAAATTTAAATACTTGCATTTTTTTGGTAACATTCAATTTGCATACTTTACGTGCATCGTCCTGTATAAATAGTGCTGTAAACCCTTTCGTCGAACCTTTACAGATTTGCAATGTAATGGACGAAGAGACAAATTAACCCTTTGACAGCTACCTTGATTCTTTTACAGATAACCCTACACTATTATTTCCCCAATAGTTTAATAGGTATTCAATCACACTTTAACCTATCAAACGTCATACTACTCTATTGCCCAGACAACCAGAGCACCTAACTCTAAAATCCTTCATCCCTCGCCATTACACAACCCCTACTCCCCATCGATCACATATTCACCCATCCATTTCCCAATATCGATCCACGAAAAACCTCCCCAAGATGCTCGATCTTCCCCACAGATGACGATGATAGAGGTTAGCGGGCGCGAACGATGTTCCCCAGATACGTATGCAAATCCCGAAGCGGTTTGACCGAGTGAAGAGGAGGCGTTCTCCTCAGAATCACCTCTAAAATCTCCGTAAGAGGAACGGAGGAGATCAGGAGGAGCGGAGCAACGGTAACCCATTGTATCGAACAGCCGGTTCCCTTTACGACGGGGCTTTCTCACGATCGGTCAGTCGGCGGATAAGCCAGAGGCGAGTGTGGAGGTGAGGGAGAGAGAGAGAAGAGCTCTGTTCTGAGTCGCGATCCCTCTCGCGAAGGATGTACCCCTGGTGCGTGCAACTGGGTTTACAGCCGGATGCAGAAGCGGTCTCTGTTCGAGTGGAGGCCACACAGAGGGAACGAATAAACGTTTTCTTGGCGGACACACTCGAAGAGAGAAGGACCACGACAACAAACGACGACGAAGAAGACGACGACCGGGGCGAAGCCGGATTTCTTTTCTCGTGGATGTCGACGCCGCCGCACGCGGCCGCCACGGCTAACTGTATTTTGACTTTGTGGCCTGAATTGCGGTAACACGGTAACTGGCTCCACCGCGCGCGACACCCTGAAGTAACGGGCCATATCTTCAAGCCACGCTCTCCACGGGCCTTTGCACACGCGTGTACCTACCTACATAAAAGGCACTCTCACGCGCGTAACCCGGCCCCCGTGCCTTTGTGGACGTGCGTACACCGCGAGAACGCGACCGTCTTTAACCGCTTCGATACCTACCTATCTATCCGTGTACATATATACGTACGTACGGGCAGATGGTCGACACGGTGGTCGTTCGACGAGTGTGTACGACCGAGGTGGAACGATAGAACGGGTACGATTGTAATGTGCAGAGAGTACGTACGTACGTACGAGGATCAGAGAGTTGTTTAGAGTGTGCGTTCGGGCCCGCGAGCTACTACGTACAACACGTAGTTGCAACGTGAGTGTAGGTACAGTTAGGTAGAAGGTGGCCACCGGCTTCTCGAGTCTGTAGGTCGGAGCCGCGGGACGCGCGGACCCCGGCTCTCTTGTATATCCTTCGCATCCGGGGGATCGCCTTCGAGACGACAGCAGGACCTTGGGCCTTAACCCACTCTTACCGGGAAAGGGACTAGCAGCGTAACGCTTCTTCGCGACTCCGCGGAGATTTCTTCCGCGTTCGCCGTGTCTCCACCATGAGATTTCCTCCCGTTGATCTTGATTGGTGCAATTACACGATAAGATTGGACGGGAAATTAATCACGTTACGGTGAACTTGCTCACCACTGATTACTTTTTATCGTACGATTTGCACGTTTACCTCGCCGGTACGCAACAGGTGATCATTGTTGCAAACAGATTGATACGCTTGCCGTTCCTTATCGGTTAGATTCCTTGTTTCCAGCAGTCACGAGGCTCAGATGGAAAACAAGTTGCAACGAGATAACGAGTGACAAGTATAACGACCCATTTGCAACGACAATCTGCACGTGTATATTAGTTCTTAACATCTGATAGCGGAATAATGCAACAAGTCTAAAGAGGTATTTAAATAACGATTACTATCTACCTAGAGTGCAATGCCTATTCTTACGATACGTCGTTGAAATTTTTCGGAATTATTGCGCGTCCATTTCTAAAGGATCAAAGAGGCAAGGTTCTTCTTATATTAGACTATGACATAATACACGTTCTCGATGCAGTTCGGTGCTCGGCACCGAAAAAGCACGTCTCACCGATGAATGACACAATCTATCCTTACCTCTTTCTCTAGTACAACTTCCTTTGTCGATCCCGTCTCTCGATAAACGACGATCCACGTCTTCGACATACCTTCGCAGGATCACGTGCCGTGGCACGCGACACGTGACTCTTGAGAGGCCTTCGTAACGCAGGATCAGGAAGCTCCTCTGTAGAGAAAGGAGACACTCCGTACTTTTCTTTCTCACCCCTTTCCATCGCCGTGCATCTTCCTGTAGAAGGAACAAGGGGAGCGGCAGCTGTTTCTGCCGCTTTCTCGAGAGAACCCTTTCACTCTGTGTCCCTTATGGGAAGAAAGCCTTCTTCCGGGATACCCGGTGGCGTATATATCTCGTATTGCATCGAACTGGTTTTCACCGGGTGGAAAAAAGTGGCCTCTTTTCGGCAGGGGGGCGGACGAAAGTGACGTGGAAAAG
>NW_017100140.1:500345-524538 GCF_001263275.1 Habropoda laboriosa | reverse complement strand
TGGCGGTCGAGAGACGAGAGAAGGAAGCAACGACGCGGTTCCGCGGCCAGGATAGATTTGTTCGTCGAAACGAACGTCGCTGCGAATTTGATCCACGAGATCAAGAGCCACGCGGCGCGAGAGACCCGGAAGTCGCCTGGAGAACGGCCCACGCGACGCTAGACTCTCCCGCCATAGGGACACACACGGCCCTCGTACCTGAAGGCGGAATAATTATCGGTGATATTCGATCGACGCTGCTCCTTTCATCGATCCACAGTCGCCGCGGACATTGGAACGCCGTTGCCTTCTTCCTTCTACGATTTAATGTACGCTACGATCCGGCAGGCCTTGACAAGTCTAATCAAACGATGGAAGCCTATCGATCGTGATCGTGTCCCTGTGTCTCTGTTGCTTTCTTCATTCTCTTCTGACCTTTCGAAAGAATTTTTTGTGCAAGATCTCACGATAAAGATAGATTCATTTGCTAATTTTCATCAGCGTTGAACTTGTCGCTGATTTTTTGTTAAGTTTTTGGTCAATACTTCGTTTTGGTAGGACGCTTCTAAAGTTGAAAATTTTCGAGTACATCTGCAATGCACAGTGGCGTTACTACATTCTTCGTTTCTTCCGGACACAAGAAACCTAACTCAGAATGACGAATTCGCTGTCAGAGTCTGGTCCACCCTCGTTTTTAAGCATCGTTTCTTTCGATTCGCCTCCTGCCGGACTCGTTGACCGAGAGAATGATCGACGAACGAGCTCCTCCGTGGATGTCCAGCCGGCCCAGAAGAATCGACATGCAGATGTCGAACCCGGCCACCGTGTAGACGATGGAAAAACGTGGTCAGCCGGCGTTTCGCCGAGGAAAAATGTCTTTTTAATTGGCAATTAGCCGCGTCGTGGACCCTTTCGCATCTGTCACGGTTGCCGCGGGTGATCTTTCACCGTAGCCGCCCTCGAGTGTCCCTGAACGGAGCTGAATGGCGGCCGGTTAAACTAAAAAGCGAGCGTTAGAATGGGTCGTGCATTCTCCTTTAATCCCTGGGACACGCGTTTCCTACGTTTCCCGGCGAGTGGCCAGCGCGAGGTGGCGAAAAAGGAAGAAAGGACGCGGCGAGTGTGGCCAGCGTGAAGTGGACCACTGGACCTGGGCATTTTTCATCCCCTAATTTGACGGACGGGCGTGTGGCCATCCTGCCTTCTTCGTTGTCGGAGTATAATGCACCGAGGAGGGACAGATAGCCTGGTGGGAGGGCATTGAAAAGCCGAGAGCTTTTCAATGGACGTGTTTTATATCGAGCTGCTGCTCTATTTTATTCACGGGGCAGGATTGTACGATACACTCTACTTTTGAAGGAAAATCGATGAAAAATTGAGTTTTCAGTCATTTACTTTACGTGTCAAATCATATTAATTTTTCGAGATCAAGAGCCACGCGGCGCGAGAGACCCGGAAGTCGCCTGGAGAACGGCCCACGCGACGCTAGACTCTCCCGCCATAGGGACACACACGGCCCTCGTACCTGAAGGCGGAATAATTATCGGTGATATTCGATCGACGCTGCTCCTTTCATCGATCCACAGTCGCCGCGGACATTGGAACGCCGTTGCCTTCTTCCTTCTACGATTTAATGTACGCTACGATCCGGCAGGCCTTGACAAGTCTAATCAAACGATGGAAGCCTATCGATCGTGATCGTGTCCCTGTGTCTCCGTTGCTTTCTTCATTCTCTTCTGACCTTTCGAAAGAATTTTTTGTGCAAGATCTCACGATAAAGATAGATTCATTTGCTAATTTTCATCAGCGTTGAACTTGTCGCTGATTTTTTGTTAAGTTTTTGGTCAATACTTCGTTTTGGTAGGACGCTTCTAAAGTTGAAAATTTTCGAGTACATCTGCAATGCACAGTGGCGTTACTACATTCTTCGTTTCTTCCGGACACAAGAAACCTAACTCAGAATGACGAATTCGCTGTCAGAGTCTGGTCCACCCTCGTTTTTAAGCATCGTTTCTTTCGATTCGCCTCCTGCCGGACTCGTTGACCGAGAGAATGATCGACGAACGAGCTCCTCCGTGGATGTCCAGCCGGCCCAGAAGAATCGACATGCAGATGTCGAACCCGGCCACCGTGTAGACGATGGAAAAACGTGGTCAGCCGGCGTTTCGCCGAGGAAAAATGTCTTTTTAATTGGCAATTAGCCGCGTCGTGGACCCTTTCGCATCTGTCACGGTTGCCGCGGGTGATCTTTCACCGTAGCCGCCCTCGAGTGTCCCTGAACGGAGCTGAATGGCGGCCGGTTAAACTAAAAAGCGAGCGTTAGAATGGGTCGTGCATTCTCCTTTAATCCCTGGGACACGCGTTTCCTACGTTTCCCGGCGAGTGGCCAGCGCGAGGTGGCGAAAAAGGAAGAAAGGACGCGGCGAGTGTGGCCAGCGTGAAGTGGACCACTGGACCTGGGCATTTTTCATCCCCTAATTTGACGGACGGGCGTGTGGCCATCCTGCCTTCTTCGTTGTCGGAGTATAATGCACCGAGGAGGGACAGATAGCCTGGTGGGAGGGCATTGAAAAGCCGAGAGCTTTTCAATGGACGTGTTTTATATCGAGCTGCTGCTCTATTTTATTCACGGGGCAGGATTGTACGATACACTCTACTTTTGAAGGAAAATCGATGAAAAATTGAGTTTTCAGTCATTTACTTTACGTGTCAAATCATATTAATTTTTCATTAATCTTCACCACCTTCATGCGCATAACGTTAGAAGTTAGAAATATCAAGGGAGAAACAGGAGGATGTAAGGTTTTATTTAAAAACTTTTTGACGCTACATTTGTTGAGATATTTAAATGAAACTTTTGCAGTACCTAGAAATTTTACATATCTGACGACACCGATCGAAAATATTCTTCGAGTATGAATCGAATCAGCCCAAATTCGCTCGTGAGATTAAAAGGGTGAATTATAAAAAGAACGTTACAAAAAGTAGCAGAAAATAATTTTATTTTTAAACCTTAAATGGGACATTTCGAACGAAATCAGTGTGAATGATAAAGATAGTAAATTTTGTCGTTAAAATAGTAAAAATTGCCTTAGAATCTCCAGAAAGACACCTCATAATCCAAGTAAAATAAAACAAATCAGTACGATAAATTTGAGAATGCTGAAACGAAAGGAGGAGAATTTGGTGGCGAAACTGGAAGCTTTACAACCGAAATGAAATACAAAGAAAGAAGGAGAAGGAACAGGCGTGTCGCCCACGCGTCCCCGGTAGAAAAGACGCGTCCCGGAAAAGCGATATCTCGCGGCGTGGCTTCGAGAAATATCGGCGTACGAACAATGGGAAGGGAGCGCTGGTTAGGAAGCGATAACAGAATCGAGGCAGCATATCACGGACCTTGAATTGCGCCGGGCACACCTCCGTGTTGCCATTACGCAGCCACTTGGCACCAGCCCGCTCGGTGCGCCTACCTAGCCGCATACATCGCGCTTTTTACCCGGCTGATCTATGCGTTCTACGATTACGCGACGTTCCTCTCATTCTCCAAACGTACGGCTGGCTAAGCGCGTTCCGGCTGTGAAAGAGAAGAAAGACGTATCGACCATTACCTACCTACTCTTCTCTCTCTCTCTCTCCCTCTCTCTGTCTTTCTCCTTTCTATTGTCGCGATTCACCGATAAATAGATTGCCCTCTCTCTCTCATCTCGCACTTTTTCTTTCGTATTGTCGCAATTGACTGACAAATAGATCGACCTCCCTTTCTCTCTCTCTCTTCTCCCGTTTCCCTCTCGTTCCCTCTTTCTCTCTTTCTCTTTTCTATCCTCGCGATTCGCCCATAAATAGATCGCCCTCTTCCCTCTTTCTCTGTTTTCTATCGTCGCGATCGACGTCGTCGCAGAGACGCTAAAGTCCCACCATTTGGGCGAAAGTGGGAAACGAAGATTGCTTATCATTCTCTTTAACCTCAATAGAGACAGGCAATCTTAGATAATTAGAATGTACACGTCAGTTCGCAACATCTACATATACCACGTTTACTCGTTCTCTAGAATTCTTGTAGAAGTTTACCACGTAAAGGAGGTAGTCATCGTCGCTTCCTGAAGCCGCTTTCAAGCCACGATGGAAAGTCCATCGGCGAGGCCGGGGCATCGTTGTGAACGCGACACACAGCATGTCGATTGCATCGAGTCGCATCGTAGCCAATATAAACACACCGTGGCGACTGCCACTATGGCGAAGTCTAATTTCAAACACTTACGCGACTCCGTCGAGAGGCGTCAAGGGAATCGATAATATACCAATACCTCTTCTTCTTCTTCCTCTTCGTCCTTTCTGTTCACCACCTTCCCTCTATCACCCATCTCTCTGTCCTTCTCCCTTTTCAATACCCCTCCTCTCCCTCTTCCGCTTGCACGGCTACTTTCTTTCTTCGACCGAGCGTCGATTCATTCGGACTGCCGATGATGTTTCGAGAACAGTTATGTGGGAGTCTGGGTCACGAGGCGTGGCTTCTACGAGGACACCCGTCCATGTCCCATAGAACCACAATCCCATTGGCCAAGAAACGTTCGCGAGGCACGACCGGAATAATTATGTAACCTGCGCTTCGCGGTACGCGAGCCGACGCGTTCGTGATCGAGGGGGGTTGGTTGGTTGCAAACAACCCGCGGCTACTTGGAGAAAGAAAGAACGAAGGAACGGAGGAGGAGGTGCCGAGGGACGAGATGAAGAAGCGAGGAGGGAGAGAAATAGTGTGTAAGAGAGGAGCGAGAAAGGGAAGAGAGAGGGAGAAGGGGCACGGTGACCCCTGCATGCGAGGAAAATAGGTGCCGGTCTGCCCACGTGCGCCTTGTGTTTTTCCTCTTTTTCCTTTCTCCCCTGGCCTTTCGTCGCGACTGTCTCCAGCCTCTCTCGTACGAATGGCACTCCGTCATTCCGTCCGTCATCCATGGAAGTGGAAACGATCGACGTGACCTCGGCCAGGATGTCAGACACACGGCCGGCTATTTATTGTCCACCGACACCGGGGGCCTCTTTTATCCACTCGATGGATTCGTGTCAGGGAAAAGGTTAATTATACCCAGTCACGAGCGAGATCTAAGAGGCGACGAGCTTTCGACGTGGCTTGTTACCTTCGCACTTGCGGAATTAACCTTTAGAGCGGCCGCTTTTAACGGGAATCCTTCTTCGGGATCGGAGAAGTCGCTCTTTTAACGGCTTCCCCGCGAATCTCGCGCGCTAGTTTCTTCTCAGTCGTTAGGAAAGTTTCGATTAACCCTTTGTAACACAATTTTTCTTCGTTCAGGAGTTTCTCAGTTTACGTTTCGCCTGGAGCAGCAAGAATTAATAATTTTACTTTATCAATTGCAGATAAATAGATACGCTACTTTCAAGCCACGTGGCGTTATGGAGGATTTAAGTTTCTTCTGGGACAACTATACTTCCGCTGTGATTTATAATACTTTTTAGGTCACTGCAGATGATACGACTGAGGTGTTCAAAATTTTGATAGAATTCCAGGTGCAAGAAAGTCTTCGACATTTAGGTACAATTCACAGGTTTCAATATTCATACTTTTGCTAAAATAAGTGCAAGGAGAATTTCAACAAAACTGATATTTATTGATCAGAGTATAATTCACAAGTTTCAGTATTTACTAAACTAAATTTTTCTCTGCTCAAAAATTGGCCACGAAAAAAAATTCTGAAGGCCTCACACGCCAGTAAAATCGACTATTTTACATTCAAAAACCTGTCTCGTTTATCGGGGAAATTTTTAAATTATCGACAGACAGATACCACGTCCAAACCTGAACTACCACTGTATCGCAAAATGAATTCACCCATCGAGACGGTAAAACACGGAAAAGAAATAATTCTGTAAAACAGGATACGAATAGCGTAGAGTAAAGTAGCGGCTGGCAATACTTTAAGGCGTGTGTATTTCAAAATCGGCGCCCACTCGACACGGAGGTTGCATACCATTGATAAACTTCCGCGGTGAGGATACAATGAATCGCATATACACGCGTTCGCTCGCTCTCTCGCAGGATATTATATCCTCCTCTTGCGTCAGGCCGGCAAATTGATTCCACCTTTTCACGGCGGAACACTCTCTGAGGGAGCGAAGGTTCTTCCGTAACGGCAACAACGAAATAAGTTTTGCCGCGATTGTTGTCCCTGATTATACCCACACGATAGTTCCTGTATTAGGCGCAGATGTTACGTGGCCAGAAGAATTCTAATTACCATCGGTTTTCACGTGCTGCTACTCGCTGGCCGCCCGTTTCCGTGTTCCATTATTTTCACCGTCAGCCGCACCGCGAGCCTTTCCTTCCATTATCGAACGGACGTTCCCGATACCTGCCACGGCTATCCCTCTTACCACACACTCTGCATTCCTACTTCCTTTCTTACGATCTTCAATTTTCCCATTATTCTGCGTGGAGAAAAAACGTTCATACGTGTCTCCCGTATTCCGCGGAAAGTTTCTCCGTAGGAAGCGCTTGTTTAGTGGAAACGACGATGTCGTTCGCATTAATTAGAGGTCTCGTTTGTATTCTTTGTTTGAGTGTGTAGGAGGTGGTCTAACGAACTTCACTCAAATCAGGATGTCGTGCAAAGTAGTTTACTTCGGACTCTTCGGCGTCCGTCTATTACCGAATCTAAGAACCGACTCTCGTCGAATGGCAAAGACATCGCTGGGCCGAACCGATGGGTACCCGGGTCTGGTGTTTGTCACTCGCCAAAGGGCGCAGGCCAAGCCGTAAACCGTCCCAAAAAGCCTACACGTGCAAGGTGTTTCTTTACCTAATTTTGGGGATGTGTGTTTTCACAGATATTTGCAATACAATTTTTGTCGAATATGAGAAATATGGGAGTGTCAATGGATAGGCCTGTGAAAAGAACACTATGTATTAGGGGAGTTAGAGATGGAAAGGAAAATTACGAAAAAAATTGAGAATACTATAGCCAATAAATTGCAGTCTGTGAAACTATTTTTCTATCTTATTAAAAATTAGGGAAAAAATTCAGAATACTGCAGCTAATTAGTTGCATGCCTGAGAAATTATTTTTCTACCTTATTAAAAATTTCGGAAAAAATTAAGAATACCGTAGCTATTAAGTTGCATGTTTAGGAATTTTCTCAAATTTTTTTACTGCAGCACCGAATTTAAAAAATTGAAATACCTAAAAATACCTATTTTCTTTACCGAAGCTGTCAAGTGGCAGTGTTTACATTTTTAAATGTCTCAACTAATTTCCAAGTTTCTCATATTAGTGTGAAGGATGCGAAAAAGAATATCCTTCCCTCGATTTTCATTAGAAATGACCCAATTTCCTTCCAAGACTTAAGTAACTGTCAAACCCTCGACAAAAAAATTCCACGAAACAATAATACTCCCTCAAGTTCCAAGTACAAGAAGAATTAGCACGAGAAGTGTTCCGAGGACCACGAAGTCACTAACGAACCGTGTTCCCAATTATCATGGCCGTGCGAAACGAGGATTTTCGAGGCACGGCCAAGCCTAATGCCCCAGTAACGGGATGACGACGCTCCTCTCTTCACGGTGCCGCGAATTTGCAATTCAAATAATTAGCGAACCCGACGAAATACGACCGACCAATCTCTCTTTCTATCTCACCTTTCCTCCTCCGCGTTGGTTTTTCGTGTGTTCGTAACACCTCCCGGGACGAACGGATGTTCCATTCGTGGTAAAATCGGACATGGGTCGTCCGCTCGCCAAGTTCCGCGATGAATGGCGAACACACAACAGTGACTTTTTGACCTAAATTCTTTAACGACCGGCGAAGCTGACGTCACCGAGTCCTTGACCGTAACCGGCGATCGCCTATACCTCCATCGCTTGCTCAGGCATCATGGGATCTCTCGCTGGTGACCCTACCGGGAATTTGATTCGCGCGGGCACTTCCTGCTTCTCTTTTCTGTCGCCTCCTCTCTCGCGTTTCCACCCCTCTCTGCTCACCGTTACTCTACAATTTTTTAACCTCGTCCGTGAGTCGATTCAACCCTTTGATTGCTCCCTAAAGTGATCGAATTTGCGGAAAAAATGGTTTGTAAGTGCCGTATGTGTCAATTTAACCCTTTGATTGCTCAGTACAGCGAGCAAATTTGTGAAAAAAATGTTTTGTGTCATGAATGTCAACTTAACCCTTTGATTACTCAGTACAGTGACCAAATTTGTGAAAAAATGTCAATTTAACACTTTGATGGCTTAATACAGTGATCAAATTTGTGAAAAAAGTGTTTTGTGCCATGAAGGAAAATTTAACCCTTCCATTGCTCGGTACAGTGACCAAACGTGTGTCATAAATGTCAATTTAACCCTTCGATTGCTCAGTACAGTGATCAAATTTTTGAAAAAAATGGTTTGTGTCATGAATGTCAATTTAACCCTTTGATTACTCCCTAAAGTGACAAAATGTGTGTAAAGAATGTTTTGTAAGTGTCACAAATGTCGATTTAACCCTTTCATTGCTCGGTACAGTGACCAAATGTGTGTCATAAATGTCAATTTAACCCTTCGATTGCTCAGTACGGTGACCAAATTTTTGAAAAAAATGGTTTGTGTCATGAATGTCAATTTAACCCTTTGTTTGCTCCCTAAAGTGACTAAATTTGAGAAAACAATGTTTTCCAAGTGTTATACATGTCAATTCAACCCTTTGATTACTCCCTACAGTGACGAAATCTGTGTCATTAATGTTTTGTGTAATAAATGTCAATTTAACCCTTTGATTACTCCCTAAAGTGACAAAATGTGTGTAAAGAATGTTTTGTAAGTGTCACAAATGTCGATTTAACCCTTTTATTGCTCTGTACCGTAACTAAACGTGGCTAAAAAAATGTCCCTTTTCTGTACGAATTAAATTGCTCGCAACTCTTGTAAATAATACGAAAATATTTTCCTAGTTTATTCTTAACAATTGCAACGAACTGAGAATGCGCTAATTTTCAGACCTCTGACACGTTTATTTGCCATACTACAATATTATGTCCTACGTGACATTTTTATAAATGAAATTCTTAATTTCCGTGAAATAATTGACATGCACGTAAGACAGTGGTAACTTGCTTTCCCTTTCCCCTCGTTCACCCTCGTTATCGTTTCAGGGATAAAATCGTGTGGCAAGTTTCGGAGGTGTTAATTCGTGAGGCTGGCAAGGAATTGAACTGCTGACCTGCTTCTTCAAAGACTTCCTTCGACAGACACTTATCTCTGTCGTCGATTGGTATGCCTCTAGCGTCCACTTCGATACATTCTTCCTCGTGTCACAGGCATAACATTTTCTGTTTCTCTCTTTTTCACTCTATTGTTACGTGATTCAACGGCGTAACAACGAAGTGGCGATTTTACGAAGGTGTTAATTGAATTCAGACACCAGAAGCTTCTTTCTTTCAGACGCTCGTCGGACGAGTTCGAATTGGTAGCGAATCGAAGAAATAGAAATTTGACGAGGGGGAAACCGGTGTGCACAAAATCGGCGAACATTATGCCGGAACCGGTTCCGATTGTGTAGCTATTTTTGGAGGTACGCAAACTCATAAAAGTCTTTTACGAGGAACGATGGCTTGGCGCGTCCGCGAAACCGTCCGCCTCGACGGACAGGACGTCCGTCGGGGTATCGTTTCGCTTCGATTTCGTGCGATACCGTCTATCCATTGAACGCAGCTGCTGGAAGCTTTGTGGAGAGGATCGACGAAAACCATTTTGTAGCGGTACGAAAGATTCCGAAGAATTCTCAAGGAAAAATTCCAAATTAAAGTTTTATTCAATTCAATTTAATGTTCGAAAATTCAAACTGGAATCGTCTTCGTTCATTTCATACCACAATTCCAGTCAATTTTTCAAGTACTTTTTAAAATTTTTTAAAATGACAAAATTCTTATTTGGAAGGATTAACGAATGAGTTGCTTAGAAGCTAAAGTTATCAATTCTGTCACACAAAATTTGTTAAATAATAGTAATAATATATATTTTGTAGAGGTATAAAGGCGAGGCGAGGCTAGACCTTCTATTGAACCTGACCCATTCATAATCAAATGAGCGAGGTGAGATGTGAAGTGAATAATTAACCCTTTCGCTGCGGCAAATTTTGTGTCAAATGCAAATGTCCCACAACGGCTGCAAAATTTCTCTTTTTGGCCGTATCATTTTAAATCATTTTACCGAATTAACGTGGAAGAGTGCCGAGGATAAAATTAAGGCTCAAACTAATATGTTCTAAACTAAATTTTCAAAGCGCCTATAGGCGCCAATAGCAGTGAAATGGTTAACAGCGACGATAGGAATTGAAAATTAGTATCGCTTGAGCGCCGGCCCCGCGATAATGCAGATTTCTGGGTCTATCGCTTGAGCGCCGGCCCCACGATGATGTGGAATTTCTTTTGCTGGTGTTTCGATTTTGTTTCTATTTTTCATTTACGTTAAATTGTATATGACGAATGTGCAATTAAAATGTACTATTTTACGAAAATGTATAATGTTTTGAATATTTTTTTTTTGGCTACTCATTGATCAGAAACAAGCGAATGAGGCCGGCGTTTGGGCTTTAAGTGGCCGATACGTTGCCGGCGCTCAATGTGTTAAGGTCAATCGTCAGACTGATTCAAGAAGAATAACAAAAAACAGCAAAATTTGGCAAACATTCATAACAGAACAGACAAAAAGTATGAAGACCCAATGTCAATTCAAATCCCCAATTAATTTGACTAATAAAAACGCAAGCACCGGTTCCAAAACTTCAAAAATTCAGAAAATTGAAAAACTCCTCCCTCCCGCCACAAAAGTCCCTCGACGAGTACCAAAATGCAACGTTACTCCCCTCGAAAAAAACACTGGTCAATCTTTCCCCGTGGAAAAAGCCTCCCTGCACCGATCGAGAGCCGGAATTAAAATCGCGCAGGCGGCCGAACGACGACAGGCACCGTTTCGAGGGATGCAGCGCACCCGATGGAGGAGAGGTTGCACGCGCCAGCCGCGTAATACGAGATTCTCTCGTAATCGAATACGCGAGAGAGCGCGCGTACAAAGGGGACCACGGGACACCGCGGGAAAAGAGAGGGTGGCGAGACGAGTGGAGAGTAATACGGAGAGAGAAGAAGAGAAAAAGAACACACACGACAGAGAGAATGGAGGGAAGAAGAGAGAAAAAAAAAAGGAGGACGGATAGGATGTACCACGTAGAAGAATATTTTCGGACTGGCCGAGCCCTGATCGGACGGTATCCGCGTTACCCGAATGCTACTTCTTCAGAGAGAGGTCAGAGAGGGGCCGCTTTGCGCAGGATGCGTCGATTTTTTGCCCGTCAACGTTTTTTCTCTCCCTTCCCTTTTTTTTCCACAGCCACCGCTGCTCTCTGCCGTTGCCTGACCGCCTTTCTCTCTCTCGGTGGCTCTTTTTTCCTGTGGAAAAATGCATAACGGGATACGCGGACCAGGACCCGAAAACCGGGGGAACGTGCGCGGCATCATCGAGCCAGCATGCTCATCGAAGTCCTACATCAGCGGCCCTATGCAACTCTCGACCATGACCAGGATGTCTGGGGATGCTTCTGCCGTGTGGAACAAGGGGAGATTTGTGGTTGGTAAGTGAAGGGACGAATCTTTTATTAGATATACAGCCAGGGTGTGTGCTTGTGTAAGTTATTTTGCATACAAATGGACCACGCCTGTGGAAATAATAGAAAAGTATTGTTAGTTAGACACTTTTATTGTTAGTCGTCGAAAATAAGCTTTGTGACAAAAAATATGTTCCGAATAGTACGCTGTACGAATCGTAGTGCACTCTAGTATGAGAAAAGAGTCTGATAATGTCAACTACTGGTACGTTTACCCTGCATGTAGTTTTTACGATAGCTCGGTGTCGGGAGAACTGTATAAAGGTATTAGATATACAGGCAGGGTGGTATAATTTATACTGTTTATCTTTCTCTCTGTATGAGTACGAGTTAATTTGCATACAAACGACCCACGCCCAAAAGATCCTTCGTGTAAAAGAGTATAGTTTTTTCAAAGGGCTATATAACAATATTAGATACACTGGCAGGGTGGTACAATTTCTCCTCTCTCTCTTTCTCTGTACGACCCATACTCGTGAAAATGCATGACAATCTGTCCCACTTTTGCACGAGGGACCATTCTATTGTACCCAATTATTATTGCAAACGTTGAATAAATTTTCTCATAATCGTGCTACCAGAGGCACTCACGAGTTTCCAAGCGCCCACGTAAAAAAAAAATCATTCCACACATTTCACCTACTTCTTTCCCCGCAAGAGCCAACCTGTGTCAACACTTCCCGCAACAGCTGCAATTACGTGTCACAGTCAAAAAATTAGCCGGGAAACAAAGTTAAACACCGAGAAAGAGCGAAGCAACCCTCGAAATTTCCAATTCCGTCATATTCGAAAAAGGAAAAAACAGGGGAAAAAAGGCGAAAGATGGGGGGACGAAACCCCGTGGCAGGAAAAAGCCTCACGCACAGCGCCACATTTCCTTCCATCGATCAACCCGGAGAACACGTGACAGGGTAGCCCAAAGCCCTCGCTCTTTCCCCCCTTTTTCTTCTGGAAAGGAGAGAAAACAGAGGAGGGTGTTAGGTAAAAGAAAGAAAAAAAGGAACGTTAATGTCCCGCGTGAATCCAGAATTCGAGTTCCCGGACTCTCTCGGAGGCGAGCACAGCACGGTTTCGGTGTTATATGCACGAACGAGCCCAGGCCTCGTTGTTGTGCACGAGGAAACGTGACGCGAAAGCAGAGTCCTTTTCCGTGCATCTCATTAGGACAGCAGAGGGAGAGAGAGTTTCAGCGAGGACCTCTGTGTCGCTTATCAGGATGGATATATTTTACGATCGGGAAGTTGGCCAGGCTTCCGCTGTTGGCGGCTACCTAATTGGACGGCTCTCTTCCTGGTACGATTCAGGAACCCTCCGAGTTTCGTGCACACACGAGAGTGTGGCGGTCAGCTTAGAACCTCTTCTTCTTCTCTCTTCCTCTTCGTCCTTCTCCTGGCTTTCCTCGCTTACTTCGTTCCACTGCTACTCTCTCTCTCTCTCTCTTCCACCTTCTCCTACTCCTCTCGCTCGCTCACACTTTACTTCTCGCCTGTGTTTCTACTGTACGTTCGCCACTCTCGACCTTCGTTCGCGCCTTCCTTCCCTCATCCTCAGCCACAACACCGATGAGGAAGTTTAACGCGGGCTGCCGTGCCGGCGTGGCACCGGCCTGCGTTCAGCCGCGCATCCGTGAAAGTGAAACGGAGAAAATCAGGTTTCGAAGACGAGCCTTCGGAAACCTCCTCGCCGCTGGACGACGCGCGAAGGATAGGGTTGTAGCATTGTCTCGCGGGCCACGGATCACCGGTTGGATCGAGTCCAACCCAACGATCAACACACTTTTTCATCCCGCGAAAATTCCACTGCCGACGGTTTTGCCGGCGGTTTGTCACGGTGATGCCGAGTGGAGAACGAGGGGAGAAGGCACAAGAAAAGAAGAAACATTGAAAGCACGAAAAGACAGCGAGCGTTCGTTCCTATTTTTCTGCAAACGTTTGTCCCGTTGCATATTTTTAACCCTAGACCGATCTTCGAGTCTTCCTTCACCCACCACTTTCTCACTTTTTTCAACATTTTTGCTGTTACCAAGCCTGTGTTTCCTTTAAGATTGTATTAAAAATTGCTCGTCTAGGTTCATACGACGTGCTGGGAACAGAAATCGTAACACACAAGGTCTCCGGGTCTCTTTTGACCCAGACACCTTAAGTGCATACTCGAGCGGAAGAACGCACCGGGGTTAATTAAATCTACATTGTAAAGCAGATCACATTGCACACGCGTGTTTTCTTCGTTTATAGGAATTAATTATCACTTCGTTTTCTTAATATCGAAGTTCGCCAGGCGAACGAAATTCACCGGAAAACGAAAGATGTAATTAAAAAACCGTGTTCCATAGCAGATCATGGGATCTGTCTAACGATCAGTCTGTCGATCACTCTAATAATTCTGCAACGAGGAAGACTGTAAGAAAATGGACAGAAAAGATAAAATCGTCTATTTTACACTTAGAAAAATGTAACACGTTCTGTTATTTAAAATATTCGTTCCTTGCAAACATGCACAGTCGAAATTTCGCCAGCTCTGAAGCTCTTCAACCTGAAAATACGACAATAAGGCGATCAGAGTGGGCGAACGTTCTCCAGAGCAAGACGAAGCTCGGTCTCAGCTGAGAGGCGGCCAAAGTCAGCTGACTTCGAGTGTTGCCTGGCACGGGTCACCTCCCCTCCCATTTTCTTCTTTATCCCTCCTCCGAGACTTCGTCTTCTGGATCGTCGAGCCGTGGCGGTGCTTGATATCGAAGAAAATTTCGTGTGTATACCTACTCGAATCTCCGTCCTCGAGGAACGAATTACACCGCGTTACTACTCGATTAAAACGAGGAAGCGACACATGGTATCACAGTAGGGGCCAGGAGTCGTCGATTAACGAGCATTCGGAGAGAAACCGATCGTTACCACGGCCTCGGTTCATAAACCAAGAAACCACAACGCGCCACTTCCCGTGAGAAGCGTTCGCGCTCGCGCCGGCCGCCATGCGATCGTTCCTCCCGTCCTCTTCCGTAAACAGAGCCCAATTTATGCAACGCCGCTACACACTTTACCTCCTCCAATCCGCACACAAAATTTCTCCCCCGAGTAAACCGCCCACAAAATCTTCACACCTCGTTACACAAAATCGTCCTCCGCGCGAGAAACAGCAAAAACTCAATCGAATCCGAAAATCGACAGCAAGTCGAACGGCAAAACGACGCGGTAATAATTACACAACGAGCAACAACGATTAGCTAATCCCCGGATCTGGTAGCGTCTGGTCCCCCAGAAATCGTGCGAATCGATCTGTCCACCGGCATGGGACAGAGCTCGAGGAGGAAGCGAGCGATCGAAAAAGAGCAAACCGGGAAGACGAACGCGGAGGATGAAGCAGTGGCTGCAGAAGAAGAAGGAGGAGGTGTAGACCGACGAAGCAGAAGCAGAAGAAGAAGAAGAAGAGGAAGAAGGAGAGGCACACAAGTCGTCGGTGCAAACCGAACGAGGTATAGAGGAATCGGTAGGCGATGCGGGAGCGGGGGAGGAGGTCGAGCGTGTGCGAGGGAGGGAGGAGGAGGAGGAGGAGGAGGAGGTGGTAGGTCCGGGTGTGTGCGGGGTGGAGAGAAATCGGGGAGAGGGCGAGGGGAAGGGGGAGGAGGAGGAGGAGGAGCGGGGCAAGGGACGGAGGGAAGTTGGTATCGCGGATGGCGATGGCGATGGCAGAGTCAATGTCCTAGCGCTCGCACTGGGTCACGGCGAGTTGCGGCCAACGACCCAAGGCAGAGCTCCTCTTTACTTTGCACAGAGGCGAGGAGCAAGAGAAAGAGGCGGCACGGTGTACGGCGGTGAAGAACGAGGATGGGAAGCGGGACAGAAAGACGGACAGAGAGAAGGTCTGATTCGTGGTTGAAGAAGAGAACGAGGTGGATATATAGAAGAAGAGTCTCTCTCTCGGGTAGGGAAGAGGCGAGACCAGAGGCGAGAAAGAGAGAGAGAGAGAGGACGAGTTGGCGAGAGAGTAGGACGAGGAGAGAGTGTGTGTGGTTGGTTCCCTGGTTCCTCGTCTCGACGATACGTGTGTATATACTGGGTGCTCGAACGCGAGAGAAGTCGTTCCCTTCTGAGATCCTTCGGCCGTGTTCTGCACAGGACCATTCTAGCCTTTGTCCCTCCAACGTTGGCTGCCTAACCCAGACCTGCTGGCCAGCCGGATTCGCCGAGTTGTGACACGGAAACCAGCCTGAGAATCTCGTTTCCTTAAGACACCTCTCTACCTTTCGAGGGGCATACTACGTGTGCATGGACACACACACGTACATGTAACGTTCTCTCTCTGGCCGATTATCGGTGACCTGTCTCTTCGTGTGTGCGTGTATGTAAGTATACGTGTATGTATTTTTGACGGTTAAACCATATGGAGGAAGGATGTCGAGGATGTGGTAGGAGGATATGTTAGGAAAATTGGCTAGGATCGTTTTGCCAAGATTTTCCCTTTCTTCTCGTTAGTCTTCCAGGCTTCTCAGGCTCCTCGACCGGTTCCGCGATCTTCCACGATCGCTATGACTCCTCTTTGTGCCGGCGCACTCTTCAGGACCGGGACTAACAGATTACGTTCTATACGTCTGTCTCCGGTGTTCGAAGGTCCTCGTCCCTTTCCCTTCCTCGGGGCTTCTTATATAATTCCCGGTGTCCTTCCTCGCGGAAAAGGCGAGGAACACGAGGCACACGGAGATAGTATCTGCCGATGGACCTCGCGGTTTCAATTCGTGGAAACTTTGATAATCAACGTCTCTACGGTTAGATAGATAAATTATACACAATGTCTGCTCGAGTGTAAATCGTCTGTTGTAGTTTAACGAATTTGATTCAGCGGTTCGTTGTCTTCCTCGAGATTCGATTACGAACGATCTCCAGGCTGCCCCACAACCGAGAGCCGTAAACGAGAAGTTCATCCGCGTTCGTCGAAAGCCGCTTCATTCGCTGGGACTAATCGAGGAACTCGAGAGTTCCTAGCCGGCCGACAGACACCGTCTCGAATTCCACTCGCGGCATTAGCATGCATAATGTGACGTCCGACGTCGCTTCTGCGCCCCGGTCCAGCCGCGGTTTGCGATCTTGTAGCTCCAAATTCTCCTCTTTTTTCTCTCTCTTCTTTTTCCTCTTTCGCTCGCTGTCAGACGAGGTTTTATTAATTCGTCTTTGTCCGCGCGTACAAGTTTCACATCTCAATTCTCAACTGCGGCGTCTCGGCTCTGCCAGAGATAAGCGCTGTTTCTTTATTTTATTTCTGTTTTTTTTTTTTGCATCTACGAGTTCAAAATTCGACGAGAAGTTCTCGTGAAGAATTCTTCGTTGCTACATTAATCTCTAATCTATCGAAGTCGTAAAATTAGTACAGCGTCAAAGTAGTATGTTCAAACGTATCGACAGAAATTTCAGTCCTTGATTCAGTCCTAATCTCTAATTTACTACCTCGCCGTATTTCTTCCACCGACTGTACCTTCCTTTCCAGAATCTCTATCCAACGTTCTACGATACAAAGTCACACCTCCATAGACAACGAGCAAACCAAAACATCAAAGACAAATCAACATAAAAATATTTCTCAATTTTTATTTATCATTCCCAATTTTACCCGGGAGTACAGAAATTTATATAAGAGTTCCCAAGACGATTCCCACGTGTACACACTTAACGTTACGCAATATCGGGTACGACGCAACTAATTGAGGGCTAATCGTTGCGACACTTCATTGTAACACCTCGAGGAGCCCGAAACTTAAAGAACATCTTGCTACCGCTCCGTCGAAAAACAGGTTAACGGCCTCCACTTGCCACGAGAGCTCCATCAATCCCCATTAAAGATGTTCACATTGGACAATGCTTGACAGAAACAATATTTATTTTCCATCTTCATTCTCATGATGCATAAAAATACTATAAATGGCTACTCCAGAA
Organism: Habropoda laboriosa; assembly: GCF_001263275.1. Classification (NCBI taxonomy): domain Eukaryota; kingdom Metazoa; phylum Arthropoda; class Insecta; order Hymenoptera; family Apidae; genus Habropoda; species Habropoda laboriosa. The sequence continues at coordinate 506,996 of NW_017100140.1, read as the reverse complement.
GATCCTGCTCGCTGATCTCGACGATTTCACAGGCAGGTGAGCCCCCTCGCTTATGATCGATCGAGCTGGCTCTCGCGAACGCGTTCTCACGTGGAGGCGAGCTCTCCAAGCTTGACCCGCCTCGAGATCTCTCTCTCTCTCTCTCTCTCTCTCTCTCTCTGTACGTTCAAAAGTGGCCGAATAATCGTGACGATTCTTCCAATGGCGCGTATTAATTACAAAGTGAACCACGGAAAGCGAGGTAGGCGAGAAAAGAAAAAGGACACAGAACTGCTTGTTCGGTCCCGTAGTGTGATCTCGCGTGATACGCCGTGTACCCGCGGTATTCGTGATAATTTATTCGGCCAATTACTTCAGAACTGACGCGAGCCTATGGCGAATCATTGAGCGTAAAGGTCAATAGCACGTAGCAGCTCTAACTCTCCGTGTGCCGGGGAACAAGTCATCTAAGCATTCGCCTAGCGCTAACGCGTGTTCGCGGACTCGTTGGATTCGAGATTCAGCTTTTCGAGCGATTAGATTTTATTTTCTCGTAGGGAGCTGCTGCTCTTGCCGCTCTTCGATTCACCGTGTCGAGCAAGCACAAAAGAAGAGAAAAACATATTTATATTTATATACATACATATACATGCACGGGTTGTATATGCACGTACGAGTGTGTTGTGTTGTTAGACGTCGTTTCCCTTTTACGTCTAAGGCTGCGAGTTAAATATCGCGGAATTAACTACACCCTGTTATTATCTGTACCACGGTCCCCCTACCCAGCCACAAGGGATTAATTAATCGCGCGATTAATAAGCGCGCTACGAATTTCAAATATTTATGAGAATGGAATTCAACCGCGCGCGCGTTCGCTCCTGAGGAAAGCCAAGTGGGAGAGATCGCCGATAAGCAGACGGAAAATACAAGAACGAAGCGCTCGAGGTAGCGTAGTGAGAAGTGAGCGGCGATTTTAAACGCGGATGGATTTATATTTGATCGTCGAATTTAGCGTTTTTCAGCGGTTGCAAAAATATTGTCACAACGGGGAGATTCTTGTTTCTCATCGGTTTAAACAGGTGTCGGTGGGTGATAATTGTTTTGTTCATTGATAATTTTGGTAGCTTTGTTTGAGAGGTTTTAAAGAGGAAGTTGACAGGTGAATGTTGCAATAATATGGTGATCTTGAGTACAATGTGTGTGAAATACGTTTGAACGAAACACGTTCGTGATGCCTCGGCTTCTAATTATAAGTCAGTTTCTAATGGAACTGGCTGGAATTACCGCTTCAGATAACACGAGAATTATATCCGACCCCTTCCTCGGGAATACCAAATGAACAAACGAAAAGCCTCGTTAAGCTCATAAATAAACGAACAATTCCTTTATCTGAGTAGCACAAACGTCCACTGTATGGGTTTTTAAAGGTAGATTCGTGGGTCGTAGACTGGTTTCACGTGAACGAATTATTACCTTAACTTTAGCCTTTTCCGTTTCTTGTCTAATTAATGGCAACATTTTATCACACTTTGCAAGTAACCGACCGACGTGTCTCCTATCGCAACATCGATCCTTGTGTTTCTTAATTGACTAGGAACTTGCTTGGAACTTGCTCAGGTATTTCCTGAATTTTGTTCAAATTTCTAATACACTCGGTGTCGTAGCGATGGTGGGAAATTTGTTGAATTTAGTTTGTCTGGGGAGGGAAATTGGTCGCCAGTCATGTGTGATACTTTGAAAAATTGAGGAAAGTGGGGCTGAGTGATTTGGAAAAATTAGAGAAATTTGGAAAAATGGGGGAAAATGGAGCTAAGTGATTTGGAAAAATTGGAGGACTTTGAGAAATTGTGGAAAGGGGAGTTCATCAGTTTGGAAAAATTGTGGAAAGCGGAGTTAATCGGTTTGGAAAAATTGAGAAAATTGTGGAAGGTGGAGTTAATCAGTTTGGAAAAATTGTGGAGAGTAGAGTTAATCAGTTTGGAGAGATTGGAAAAATTGTGGAAAGTCTAATTAATCACTTTGGAAAAATTGTGGAAAGTGGAGACAATCAACTTGGAAAATTCGGAAAAATTGTGGAAAGTCGAGCTAATTAATTTAGAAAAATTGGAAGAATTGTGAAAAATGGAGTTAGTCAATTTGTAAAAATTGGAGAACTGAAAAATGATAGAAAGTGGAGTTCGTCACTTTCGAAAAACTATGCAAATTGAAATTAATCACTTTCAAAAAATTGTAAAAATTCAAGTTAAACAACTTACGAAATTCATGAAAATTGTGGAAGATCGAGTTAATCAGTTCCTCCCCCCACTATCTCACCCGCCGCCGAATTCAGTTAACATTCCTAATTTCGTCTCCCAAACCACTCGTAGGGCCGTTCTCCATCCGCTGACGTCACCAATCGTCATTCTACGACGATAATTGGCCCCCGATTAGAACCACGAGGGATTCACGTCACGTAGTCACCGTTTTGGCCCATTTGGAATTTTCAACGTGATCCCATAACGTGTTTCCCCCCTGTCAAAAAAGGGGCTTCGTCGATGAGGAACCGAAGAAACATGGCGATTCCCCCGGTGATGGCGGAGGGCTAGGCGTTCCAGGAACTCAGATGGCCTCGTTTGACGAAATTCAAAGGTGCGCCGAAAATAAATTCGTCAAGTCCCTCCTGCGGAACGGAGAACGAACCAGAGCCACCAGATCCACCAGAGAATATACCGTTAACACCGTCGTCGTCGTCCACGAATAGTTCGCGGCGATCGAGCGAGCCTGAATCTTTTTTTTTCTTCATCCTCCACCGGCTCGTTGCTCACCTACTTTGAGAGGCTGTTTGCGGCCTCGTCATTGGTCCACCGCCGGGCCATTCTTCTTTTTCTCTTTTTCTTTTTTGGATTACCAGGCTGTTTCGGTTGACCGGTATTCCGCTCCTTCCATGCTCGATTTGCTGATCGTGTATGGTGGTTACGTTGTTTCACGATATTAACACGTTCCTCGCTGTGTCTCACCAACGGCGGAGCATGCTGAATTTTCCATTCAAGCTGCTTCACGTTTCACCGTGTAAATAGATATATCACCCGCCCACTTTTCGTCAATACTAAATCTGCTGCTAACTTTTTACAGATTTCAAGTTCATCTCAATTCTACATTTATCAATTTATCTCGTATCGAATGATAAAAAATTCTCGAAGTCGCTGACTAAATTGCAATGCTCGGTGATTCCAAACTTTTGGCCGGTAGTGTACATCGTGGTATATTTGATAATTTACAGAGCGGTTATCTCGTAACGAGCAGGTTTACGTTGTTTGATTACAGTTAGCGTTAAAAGAGGTATTACATATTGTAGAATATTTGATAACGTGGAGAGTGGTTATGTGATCAGCAGGATGAGCAGGTTTCGGTCGTTTAATTACAGAGAAATTGAAGAAAAGAAATGTGGAATTGAAATGTGACTCAATGTTGCAGTTCTTGTATCAAGGAAGAAATGTAGATGTAGAAATATTTATACTGAACTGCCGAGAAGTGCGACTGAAGAAGCAGTGACAACCTGTTTCTCATTTCTCTCGATCGTCGTTTTAATAAAATGCATCTTAACGTGCTACTTGAATTTTCAACTTTTACTGCAATGATGGTCTAAATGCATTTTCATTTCATTTATTTATCTAGCTGTAGAGTATTCTATGTGCTTTTGATTAATTCTAAACTATTTCAATTAATTAATCCATAATTGTTCGAATATTTTCTTCTTTCTTTTAATAGTAACACATTCTTGGATCCCAAATTTCTTATAAAATATACCTTTGAGACTCATACGTGGGCCATCAATGGTAGCCGAATGGAAATACAGCTCACAGCATAGAAATTAAATTCACGTCGAATGGATATTCCACGAGCTCGCTTATCCTTTAGACGTTTTTCTTGTTTTTAATTTTCGAATATGTGCGCCATCGATTAACCCTTTGAACTCCAAATTTTTTACTTTTGTCAATAACTCCCTATTATTTTAAGAATTTTATTTGAAATGCACTCCAAATTTTTTTAACTAATTATATTGAAAATAGCATGTGTGTACCTATTGCTCGTCCAGGTAAAACAAATATTGCAAAATAAATTGGCAATTTATAAATTACTTCATTCATCTCTTGTCGAGTCACACTCGACAAAGGAGTCGAAAGTGTTAACAAGTGTCGTCGATAATTAAAAGATTTTGCAATAACCTTAATTTTTTCTCCATTTCTTATCTATCGTTTAAGCACTCTGTTCTAACCGCTGTAAAATAGTCCTTAATTTACTCTTCGTCTTGCGTGTTATTCTCTTTTTCTCTTCTATGATTTTCTTCTTTATTCTGTACTTCACATTACACACTGAAGGGTACTTAAACCCGTTGATTAACAATCAAATAAATAAAAAATCGGCCAGCGGCGCATCAACAGAAACCTTTCCTTCTGCTTCTCGTGTTTTCACTATCTTCGATATCATTTACCATCATCCTTCTGCAATTCTCAAAACTCTAAACACCAACTCGAAAGGAGTCTCTCCCCGCCGCAAAATTTCGAAAAAATACGCGAACCAATTTCTCCCTTATCCCACGAGGAGCAGACTGCCTCCTCGATAAATGGCCACTTCCTGTCTACAGGTATCCTCCTTCCCCTCGCACAGGACCAGGCGTTCACTCCTCGCGAACGAGCCGCGTTCGCGTCGGATAAAGAGCGTTAAAAATCGCGCCGTATTATATCCCCCATTGAGAAAGTGAAGTAAGTACCAACCAAGGCGAGTGTTGATTCAGGTTTGTTCGCGGAGTAAGTAAGCCTCTCGTAATGAATTGAAATTCTGTTTGCAGGGATCTCGAAGCAGAGTTCTCGAGCGTAATAAATTGTCACGGTTGGTGTTGCACCGCGCCGGCAAAAGTGAATCGAAGGATATATCGTACGGCGTACGGCCTCGGCCTGATGAATAAACCCACCACACTCGCCAACCCCGCCGTTCATTGTTGCTGTGTGTCAGAAGAGGAGAGATCCTCTTCTTCCCAGCCGCTCTTTTACGAGTAATACTATTACTTTTCAAAGTGCGCGTAACGAATTCAAATATACTTCCTTCAGACTTCCCTATCGTTTCCCGGCGTTACCGAGGTTCTTAGCGGTTCACATGGGAGGGTAACAGACCTTAGGTTCGCTCGGTTAATCCTTTGCACGGTCACATCCCCAAACAGGATTCTACCCACAGCATAACCATCGCGAGAATTATCATTAGGAAGAATAAAGCCGTGGTTTGATTCAAATTAATTGCTCAAAGTGAACGACACCGAAATTACTTGTTTCGTCGGGAAGGAAGGCAAAGAGAGAGGGAGAGAGAGGTAATGAGAACGAATTTTACGATAATATTTGCGTTAGGTGCGCTATTCTTATCGCGGATAATTTACGAGAAGGTGGAGTGGTTAATGCGAGATTGATTAATGAGAATTAGTTAGATGGTGATTTATAATTGTGGTAGGAGTCTATTTATCTGAACCTGTCGAGGGACAGGCGGTTCATATAATAGGAGTTCACTCCCCACTGCTGCTTGTGACTCTTCGTTCAAATAGCCGGAGTTCACGTTCGGATAAGTGGATTCTGGTACGTACGTCTACACATTTACTCGGTTTTGTGCTTGCACCAATGTTTGAAACTTCGTTTCCGAAGTGAATTTCAGTGATCTAATATTTAGCGAGTTCATTTTCTATTTATTTTCTAATAATTTTCATATAACTAGAGTGACGCTCTGCAGAAGTTCAACGAATCCAGCTCCAACAGAAATTTTAATATTTTTCATTACGTTGTAGACGACAATTTTTACAAAATTAATATAAAATAATTTACATATAACTGGAGTGTCTCTGGAGTTAATTTTTATTTTGTAACAAAGGGAAATATTTTTATGAAATTAATATCAAATAATAACGAATCCAGCTCCAACCGAAATTTTAATACTTTTCATTACGTTGTAGACGACAATTTTTACAAAATTAATATAAAATAATTTACATATAACTGGAGTGTCTCTGGAGTTAATTTTTATTTTGTAACAAAGGGAAATATTTTTATGAAATTAATATCAAATAATAACGAATCCAGCTCCAACCGAAATTTTAATACTTTTCATTACGTTGTAGACGACAATTTTTACAAAATTAATATAAAATAATTTACATATAACTGGAGTGTCTCTGGAGTTAATTTTTATTTTGTAACAAAGGGAAATATTTTTATGAAATTAATATCAAATAATAACGAATCCAGCTCCAACCGAAATTTTAATACTTTTCATTACGTTGTAGACGACAATTTTTACAAAATTAATATAAAATAATTTACATATAACTGGAGTGTCTCTGGAGTCAATTTTTATTTTGTAACAAAGGGAAATATTTTTATGAAATTAATATCAAATAATAACGAATCCAGCTCCAACCGAAATTTTAATACTTTTCATTACGTTGTAGACGACAATTTTTACAAAATTAATATAAAATAATTTACATATAACTGGAGTGTCTCTGGAGTTAATTTTTATTTTGTAACAAAGGGAAATATTTTTATGAAATTAATATCAAATAATAACGAATCCAGCTCCAACCGAAATTTTAATACTTTTCATTACGTTGTAGACGACAATTTTTACAAAATTAATATAAAATAATTTATATAT
>NW_017100140.1:496847-499909 GCF_001263275.1 Habropoda laboriosa | reverse complement strand
ATTTTTATAAAGTTAATATATTATAAAACAACGTTGAAGAAACTAGAGTCTCTCTGCGACAGTTCCATAAATCAGACTCTAACCAAAATTTCAAATACTTTGATAAAATGAAAATAAAACAATGTTGAAGAAACGAGTGCTTCTCTGCGATAGTTTCTTAAATCGGACTCTGACCAAAATTTTCAAAATTTTTATAAAGTTAATATATTATAAAACAACGTTGAAGAAACTAGAGTCTCTCTGCGACAGTTCCATAAATCGGACTCTAACCAAAATTTCCAACATTCTTCTAAAATTAACGTAAAATAGTGCCTCCTGTCGGTAATTCCACAAATCGACCTCCCATCAAACCCAGTTCCACAGTCTCGGCAAAAGACTACCCTCTCGAAGAGAACATGAAAATTACGAAAGAGTTGTCAGACTCGAGCAGTGAACCCACTGTACAAGTCCGATGCGCGACGGAATCTCGATTCCGCCTTCGCTGCTCCTCCGCGATGAATAGGCGATAATTGAAACGGTCGATGTTGCAAGAAGCGGCTGACCATCGCATCAGGGTCAGCCCGGTGCAACGAGGAAGCTAGCGAACGTACGTACACACGAAAGGAGGAGACGAAGAAACTGCTTGCTCGTTGCATAATCCCGATTTCAATCCCCGCGCCCCGTTGTCTCTCGGGGTCAGCGTGCTTCGAAGAAAATCACTTTCCTTCCCATAGGCCCAACCACCGCGGAACAGAGAACGCACAGTCTACAATACGCTCGGAATCTACACGTGTAAACGTGTGTAAACGTGTGTACGTGTACGTGCAAGCCTCCGCTGTTAAAGCTGGAGGCTTACTCGCGCGTGCACCGATTCTCTTCCTTCCTCCCGCGTGTGCCAGCTCTTCCTGGTTTCTCAGCTCGTTACGAGGCGAACCGACAAATTATCGGCGCTGGCTGCACACGCGTGTAACATCGTACTGGAAGAAGGTAGAAAGAGGCGCGAGAGAGAAAGAGCGACAGGTACGAAATCTCGGATGCGCCAGTAATGCCTTCTTCTCTCCTCTGGTACTTTCACTTCCTTTTCCCCTCGCGTTGGTTCGCTATCACGCTCTGTCTCTTTCTTCTCACCTACCGCCGCTTGTGTGTACCCGCCTTTCCGCCTCTTTCTCCATCGCGCGCGCGCGCGCACACACCGCCTCTCTTCCGTCTCTCCCTCTCGGACATAGAACTACTTTTCCTTTCAAGCCCTTCGCCGAGGGTACATGCCCGACCATGCCCATCACGGATCCTTCTCTTCTGCCGTCTTATTTCTTCCTTCGTTCTTTCTCGATGCGAAGGTTTCATGTGTGTGTGTGTGTGTGTTGGTTTTACAGCGAACACGCGTGGGATAAATAGTCGCGTCCAGCCGTGGCTATTGCCGCTCGATCACCGAACGAAGTTGGTGGAGAAGGAAGGACGTAGGGGAGGAAGAATGAAAGAGGGAACGCGTGACCTCTCTGGGCGAGCGAGCGGCGCAGTCTGCGTGGAGCTTGTTGCCGGATAGGCGAGCAAGGGTGAGAACGAGGGACATTGAAATGGAGAACGAGAGAAATGAGAGGTAATAAGGATGTACGGTGTAGCTCTAGTAACAGGCTGGTGTTCTTAGAAGCAAAAATTTCACCCTCGTGGTGCTGGAGATGAGTTCCGTCGTTTGGGATCTCCAACCCTCGAGAAAGCTCAGGAGTTGCATTCCTGAAAGTTAGGAGTTTACTCTTGTGTTACTTTAGTTCTCCAATCTTCGTGACACTTCGTGACTAGGTACCAGCAGACTGGTAGTAAGTTGTGTCATTCGTGTTCTCCAATCCTTGAGAAGCTTCTCGACCTGCAATGGAGGATAATCGACACTAGGCTACTTCTGAAAGCTGAAGTTTGCAGTGAGTTATGTTGTACATGTTCTTCAATCCTTGAGAAACTCGTACTTCATGACTTGCAACAGAGTACAATCGATACCAGTTTACTCTCGTGTTACTATAGACTTGCAACGAGTGTTGCGATCTAGATTCTCCAATCCTTGAGAGACTTCATGACTTGCAATAGAGTAACATCAACACCAGGCTACTCCTACAAGCAGAGTTTATTCTTGCGTTGCTTTAGACCTGCAATGAATTTCGTTATCTAGGTTCTCCAACCCTTGAGGAACTTCAGGACTTGCAACGGAGGACAATCGGCGCTAGGCTATTTCTGGAAGCTGAAGTTTGCAATGAGTTTCGTCGTACATGTCTCTCCAATACTTGAGACACTCGTACTTCATGACTTGCAGCAGAGTATAATCGACACCAGTTTACTCTCGTGTTATTTTAATCCTGCAGCGAGTATTGTCATCCACGATCCTTGAGACACTCTACTATTCCTGTAATCTGAAAGTTTACTCTCACGTTACTCTAGACTTGCAATGAGTATTGTCATCCACGTCCATGACTCTACTCCAGCGATAACTCTTGTCCACCACATTCCCAATCCTCGAAACACTCGCGCAACCCAGCTCCCAACAGCGTATTAACCAACACCGGAACACCAACGGAAGAAGAGGTGCTAATGGATCCCGCTGTAAAACACAAAGTACACGCAGAAAGCGCTAGAAGAAGCTGCAGTAACGACGCTCCTCTCGAGATGACCTAATACCAACACGTTAAAATAACCATCAAGAAAATGGCGTGATCGACGGAGGACATTGACGTCAGTAGGAACAACAACAACAACATTAACGACCAACTGATAAAGGAGCCTCATCAGAGCTCGGCAAGAAGAAGGAGAAGAAGAGGTGCTAGTGGAGAACGCTGCAGAAGAAGAAGAAGAAGCAGGCGAAGGCAAAGGCGAAGAAGAAGAAGAAGAAGAAGAGGCGGAGGGTCGATGATAGAGACAGCAGTTGGAAGGAGCGTGAAGGAACATGCAGAGAGGAAGAGGACTGAAGGTAAGGCTGCAGAAGGCGGCTGGTGGGTAGGGGAGCGGGTCGGTGGGACGCAGGGGGGCTTCTCCCGGGCAGGGAGGTGAGTCGAGATGATGCAGTTGTGCGTTTGCAAGGAAGGCGGAAGGAGGAACCGCGG
>NW_017100140.1:476295-477286 GCF_001263275.1 Habropoda laboriosa | reverse complement strand
CCTCCCCTCTCGTTTAAGCAGAAACCTTCCCACCCCTTCTGAACCTTACACTCTCTCTCTCTCTCTCTCTCGTTCTTTCGTCGAGGTTTTCCTTCCTTCTTTAGACGAAGACGAAGAGGAGGCCTCGCGTCGAGTTCTTCAAACAATGTCAACCGGCGTGCAGAACGCTTGTGTGCGCCGATAATGCCACCGGTGCCACCATGTTTACCGGCCTGGGGCTATATGCTAGCCGGAGGAGCACCGTCTTCCCGCCGTACCTCGCGGACCTTTTCGCCGTGTCCCCGCGACGCGAGCTGCGATCGCACGGTGAGACGGTGAGAATGAACGTACACGGCGAGGATCGAGAGCCTCGATCCCGCCTGTAGGATCAATTCGACGTTTTGTAGAGCGATAGATTCGCTTGGAGGAACTTTTGGAGAACGTCTCGGTCGAGGAGCGAAGCGAAGTGACACGTCCGACGATGGAATTCTTTTTATTTACAGTTTCACTGGGGTGAATTCTTGCTATTCCTGCTCCCTACGTTCTACAATACTCCTAACTAAATTTACGTGTCCCTAAAAACCTTTATTTTCCCCTGGACACCGTAGAAATCGTGGAAAATTCGTCCGGTCGCATCGCTCAGATTATTGCACGCGCACCTTTTCAGCGTAGCTTTTCAACGAAGTGTATCAACGGGAATACATCCTGAATTCAACTTTCGGAAGATAATGTGAACGATATAATGAACAACCGCCGCGTTCGTTTGCAATGGTCATTACAGTTGCGTCGATTTGAGAATGTTCAGCGTTGTATTACCACTTCCTGACTTCGAAACAGGTGTTCCATTCTTCCTATTGAAACTTCCTCGCGAGCGAATCGTGGAAAAGCAAGGCAGGAAGGGAGAGGGGTTCTGCTCGTTACACAGGTGAATCGATACGCGACACGATCCGTGAGATTTGAATGGCGAAGAAATGGTTTCGGGGGTGATACGTGCGTGCAAACAGAGGGTATC
>NW_017100140.1:458484-474779 GCF_001263275.1 Habropoda laboriosa | reverse complement strand
CCTCCCCTCTCGTTTAAGCAGAAACCTTCCCACCCCTTCTGAACCTTACACTCTCTCTCTCTCTCTCTCTCGTTCTTTCGTCGAGGTTTTCCTTCCTTCTTTAGACGAAGACGAAGAGGAGGCCTCGCGTCGAGTTCTTCAAACAATGTCAACCGGCGTGCAGAACGCTTGTGTGCGCCGATAATGCCACCGGTGCCACCATGTTTACCGGCCTGGGGCTATATGCTAGCCGGAGGAGCACCGTCTTCCCGCCGTACCTCGCGGACCTTTTCGCCGTGTCCCCGCGACGCGAGCTGCGATCGCACGGTGAGACGGTGAGAATGAACGTACACGGCGAGGATCGAGAGCCTCGATCCCGCCTGTAGGATCAATTCGACGTTTTGTAGAGCGATAGATTCGCTTGGAGGAACTTTTGGAGAACGTCTCGGTCGAGGAGCGAAGCGAAGTGACACGTCCGACGATGGAATTCTTTTTATTTACAGTTTCACTGGGGTGAATTCTTGCTATTCCTGCTCCCTACGTTCTACAATACTCCTAACTAAATTTACGTGTCCCTAAAAACCTTCATTTTCCCCTGGACACCGTTGAAATCGTGGAAAATTCGTCCGGTCGCATCGCTCAGATTATTGCACGCGCACCTTTTCAGCGTAGCTTTTCAACGAAGTGTATCAACGGGAATACATCCTGAATTCAACTTTCGGAAGATAATGTGAACGATATAATGAACAACCGCCGCGTTCGTTTGCAATGGTCATTACAGTTGCGTCGATTTGAGAATGTTCAGCGTTGTATTACCACTTCCTGACTTCGAAACAGGTGTTCCATTCTTCCTATTGAAACTTCCTCGCGAGCGAATCGTGGAAAAGCAAGGCAGGAAGGGAGAGGGGTTCTGCTCGTTACACAGGTGAATCGATACGCGACACGATCCGTGAGATTTGAATGGCGAAGAAATGGTTTCGGGGGTGATACGTGCGTGCAAACAGAGGGTATCTTTTTTTTGCGGTGAAAAGGAGAACGGAGACACAGGGGACGAGGCGGACACGCTCGTTCGCGTGGAAAGAATGGAAGAATTAGTTTTGGATCGGGCTTTCGATCGTGAGAGAGCTGCCGAGCAGGCAGCGCAAACGGAAGCTTGACTCGTACACGGTAATCTCGCCGAGATACGCCAAACATTTTCTCTTAATTAAGAAAGGACGTGGCCGTAATTAAGTTTCCCTTCCACGTTATTCTCCTGCCTCGTTTCAACCGCGTTACTTTAACCGCGACGTCAAAACAGAGCGCTCGTTCAATGGCTCAGAACGATGACTTCTTTCTGGTAATTATTGCTGTACGTCGAAACCGGCGTTCGCCGAGCAATTTCTCTGGCAAATTTGATAACGATATTGTCGGCCCGTTTACGTAAATTTGTGCCAGCTTGAGTTCAGCTTGTTATAGATTTCGACGAATTTTTTGGGAGCACAAATTTTTTGAAATTAGTGAAAGGTTTTCATGTACTCGTTATTGAAGTTTGAACGTTTGTGCAATTTTGTGATATGGAAAAGCATACACTAGAGCAACGTTGATATTTCTTATCTCGTAGATAAATGTACCATAGCACAATTAGCGAGATTGCAAGACTTTTTATACTCGTGTGTTTTGCATACTGCGATGCGCAATGATTGCGTAAACAGCGACAGTCTAATATTATACACTATCAATATACATCACGCTATAATGCATATAATACATATTACACCTTATCATAAATTCAAACCTAAAAAGAGAGCGTCTAAAACACGATCCTACAAAAGGTCTCATAAGTCAACGAATAAATTCTTCATTTCTAAATTGTTCGCATTTATTTTCCATGCGACCAGAAAATGATACGATACTTTTTAAACGATACAGCGATTTACGGTCCATTCTGTGCAAATGTTCGTCTATGATTCGAATACAAAGTATCAGAAAACGCGCCTGTGTCCGTGAAACTTCAATAAAGTAACGCAATTGTCAGCGATCATTCCGAGAAACGTTTACGATCCCTTTCGTCCACCTAGCTTGCTATCAGGCATTCCCTCGCGATAACGCTATCGAGAGCGTAGCGTTAATTTAGCAATCAAACCAGATAATATTACAATTCCGCGCGTCGACTCGGTGCTTGTAGTTCTTGTTCGGTTTTATCGGGCCCGGTCGATCGACTTCGCGATAGCAGAGAGCCTCACCTGAACAATACCGGTGTGTTATCGCTCGCTCGCTCGCTCGCTCGCGACGACGACGACGACGAGGACGAGGACGCGAGCGTAACGCGCTCTGTCACGGCCGGTAATCGACAGTCTGGAAAGTTCGATGATTCCCGCGACTCAGCCGTCGCATCCGCCTAGATTGCATTCCCTAGATAGAGTTAACGCTAGCCTGAGGTAATGTTCTCATTGGTATACTTCGTTAATAAGTAATCGAAAAAGGTATGCGGGCAATTTGAAATTTTAATCTGAACATTGGAAAATTCCACCGAACCGACCTTACCGGACAAAGTTTTCATGTTTTTTATGGTTTTTACGGGAAAATAGAGGATTTTTCGGATGGGTAAATTTAGTATGGGGTATTGGAGAATGTATGGTGGAGGTATTGTAAGGATTTGACACCGTGGAAGTGTAAATGGAGAGAATTCTAGCGCAAGTGTGTCACTTTGTTGGTATACCCTCTGTAGATAACTGTTAAGTATTTCTTGCATTTGGCTGTATCTGTTTTAGCAATAGTAGGTAAAGAGGGATTTCTATTATTGACTGTTGGTCATGTAATATCGCCTGTAGGTAAGCCAGAACTGTATGATGACTTTTTCTCTGTCTGCGTTCATATATTCTATTCTTAAAGAAGTAGTCTATATTGTCGACACTATTTTCGCTCCAATTTCAAATATTGAGAATTTTGGCATGTCTGGGAAGTGATTGACTTACACTACTTGCTGATTCCAAAAATGTTCTGAATTATTTGGAATAATCATTACTAAGGCACATCTTACTATCTAAAAGTCTTATCATTTCTTCAGAACTCTCTCCATCTCGCAATACTCACACGTGAAAGTGAAAAAACTACATATGTATTACCATCTACAGATAAAGTGTGATCAGCAGTAGGCAAATTACCATTTGTCACTAAATCAGAGAATATCTACAGATTCCTATCATACCAGAAATCGGTAAATCCCATCCAAAACTTAAATTACTCCCCAAAAAACACAAAAAATACAATTTTGCAAAAGGCGGTGAAAAGGAGAACGGAGACACAGGGGACGAGGCGGACACGCTCGTTCGCGTGGAAAGAATGGAAGAATTAGTTTTGGATCGGGCTTTCGATCGTGAGAGAGCTGCCGAGCAGGCAGCGCAAACGGAAGCTTGACTCGTACACGGTAATCTCGCCGAGATACGCCAAACATTTTCTCTTAATTAAGAAAGGACGTGGCCGTAATTAAGTTTCCCTTCCACGTTATTCTCCTGCCTCGTTTCAACCGCGTTACTTTAACCGCGACGTCAAAACAGAGCGCTCGTTCAATGGCTCAGAACGATGACTTCTTTCTGGTAATTATTGCTGTACGTCGAAACCGGCGTTCGCCGAGCAATTTCTCTGGCAAATTTGATAACGATATTGTCGGCCCGTTTACGTAAATTTGTGCCAGCTTGAGTTCAGCTTGTTATAGATTTCGACGAATTTTTTGGGAGCACAAATTTTTTGAAATTAGTGAAAGGTTTTCATGTACTCGTTATTGAAGTTTGAACGTTTGTGCAATTTTGTGATATGGAAAAGCATACACTAGAGCAACGTTGATATTTCTTATCTCGTAGATAAATGTACCATAGCACAATTAGCGAGATTGCAAGACTTTTTATACTCGTGTGTTTTGCATACTGCGATGCGCAATGATTGCGTAAACAACGACAGTCTAATATTATACACTATCAATATACATCACACTATAATGCATATAATACATATTACACCTTATCATAAATTCAAACCTAAAAAGAGAGCGTCTAAAACACGATCCTACAAAAGGTCTCATAAGTCAACGAATAAATTCTTCATTTCTAAATTGTTCGCATTTATTTTCCATGCGACCAGAAAATGATACGATACTTTTTAAACGATACAGCGATTTACGGTCCATTCTGTGCAAATGTTCGTCTATGATTCGAATACAAAGTATCAGAAAACGCGCCTGTGTCCGTGAAACTTCAATAAAGTAACGCAATTGTCAGCGATCATTCCGAGAAACGTTTACGATCCCTTTCGTCCACCTAGCTTGCTATCAGGCATTCCCTCGCGATAACGCTATCGAGAGCGTAGCGTTAATTTAGCAATCAAACCAGATAATATTACAATTCCGCGCGTCGACTCGGTGCTTGTAGTTCTTGTTCGGTTTTATCGGGCCCGGTCGATCGACTTCGCGATAGCAGAGAGCCTCACCTGAACAATACCGGTGTGTTATCGCTCGCTCGCTCGCTCGCTCGCGACGACGACGACGACGAGGACGAGGACGCGAGCGTAACGCGCTCTGTCACGGCCGGTAATCGACAGTCTGGAAAGTTCGATGATTCCCGCGACTCAGCCGTCGCATCCGCCTAGATTGCATTCCCTAGATAGAGTTAACGCTAGCCTGAGGTAATGTTCTCATTGGTATACTTCGTTAATAAGTAATCGAAAAAGGTATGCGGGCAATTTGAAATTTTAATCTGAACATTGGAAAATTCCACCGAACCGACCTTACCGGACAAAGTTTTCATGATTTTTATGGTTTTTACGGGAAAATAGAGGATTTTTCGGATGGGTAAATTTAGTATGGGGTATTGGAGAATGTATGGTGGAGGTATTGTAAGGATTTGACACCGTGGAAGTGTAAATGGAGAGAATTCTAGCGCAAGTGTGTCACTTTGTTGGTATACCCTCTGTAGATAACTGTTAAGTATTTCTTGGATTTGGCTGTATCTGTTTTAGCAATAGTAGGTAAAGAGGGATTTCTATTATTGACTGTTGGTCATGTAATATCGCCTGTAGGTAAGCCAGAACTGTATGATGACTTTTTCTCTGTCTGCGTTCATATATTCTATTCTTAAAGAAGTAGTCTATATTGTCGACACTATTTTCGCTCCAATTTCAAATATTGAGAATTTTGGCATGTCTGGGAAGTGATTGACTTACACTACTTGCTGATTCCAAAAATGTTCTGAATTATTTGGAATAATCATTACTAAGGCACATCTTACTATCTAAAAGTCTTATCATTTCTTCAGAACTCTCTCCATCTCGCAATACTCACACGTGAAAGTGAAAAAACTACATATGTATTACCATCTACAGATAAAGTGTGATCAGCAGTAGGCAAATTACCATTTGTCACTAAATCAGAGAATATCTACAGATTCCTATCATACCAGAAATCGGTAAATCCCATCCAAAACTTAAATTACTCCCCAAAAAACACAAAAAATACAATTTTGCAAAACTTTATTACAAAAAACCCTCAGCTAACAAACGTTCTTCGGAATGTTGGGCCTGCAGACAGGCTCGACCACGGTCACTGCCTCTCCACAGGGTGGACAAGGAGGGGCACACGGGTCGCAAGGTAGTGCTGCAGGGCAACAGGCGCAGCTTGCAGGCGCGCAAGAGATCTTGGGCTCGCAGGGTGTGCAGGGTAGACAGGGTTGGCAGGGTTGAATGCAGACCGGTTTACAATCGACCTCGCATACGTACTGCATCTCGAAGGGCAGGTCGTTTCGCACGGTGAGGCACTTGCCTTGGATTAGGTAGCAGTAGGACAATGCAAGAACCGGGTTGCCGCTGTAGGGTAGATCGTGAGGATCGGGCACATGTCCGTACATGTCGATGTGCGTGTATTTTAAGGGTGAACAGCTACAAGCACCGTGCTGCAATCGATACGAGTAGGGGTATGAGAAAGTGTGCAGGGAGGGATGGGAGGGCGGGCTAAATGAGGCTTTAAACGTCATTGTAATGGAAAAGCTTTTTAATCTGCCATTAATGCCTCCTCGCGGTACTTATGTCGAGTTGATCGCCCATAAAAAATTCATCTGAATGTTCGTGGGGCGGGAAGGAGGGGACCACGGTGGATCGGATATCGGTATAATGCAATCTGTAAACTTTGTGTATCGCTATCGACAGAAAAGTTTCCAAGGCGGTGTAACGCTTTCGGGTAGATCAGACGAAAGGAGTGAAGAAAGTTTCCTCTATTTATGGTTCATTTCGCGTGTCAGCTTGATTTTAGCGTTACCGTTCGTAGCTTCTGAAGTCTAATAAAAAAAAAGGAAAAGGGTAACCTTCAGACGTTTTCTTGTTAGCGGGATATATTTTAGTGGAGTGTCCTAGATGAACCGTGCTAGTCGTAGAAAGTATCGCGTGATCAGCTGAAATTCATTTCTCGCGAACAATAAATCGAAGGAATAGGTCAGGATAGGTGAGCTGTCTCTGCGTCGAAGAAAATGATTAGACTCGTTACTTATTTGTTACCAGCATCGATCTGCAAGACCTTCCCTGTTACGTTAAAAAATACAGAACGCATCGGTTCTAGCAGGAAGCCTGTGGAAGCTAAGTTCAAGTACAAATTTCAACGAGTTAGATCCTCAGAGCTGAGAAACTGCTTGACCAGCGTCAGAATAGGAGCACCTGTTGGCAGATCGGGAAAATCGCCAGCGCTCCAGGCGACGTCCAAGTGACGGAATTTCAGAGGCCTCTTCGATTGAGTGCAGCGTTGAAAGTTACTCTTTTTACTGCTGAAGAAACAGGCTAGATTTTCCACTTAAGAGAGTGGAAAGATGGAGGCGTACCTTGTCGAGGCCCGAGGCCATGATCAGAAAGGCTGATGGACCCTGATGTCCCCTGTCTGTCTTCGAAGTAAGTTTATTCACCGATTGGTAGATATCGTCGCCTTCTGTTCGCCCTTCGTGGAACTGAAAATCTTCTCTGCGTATCCTGGATATCTCGAAAGGATCGCCCATTGTCTCGCCACAGGCTTGGAGCTTTTCCACGTTGCTCACTAGACGAGCTACTATATTGTCCATGGCGATCTGGAATATGAAGGGTGAACGTGCTTCGTGCGGTACTTAGTGACTGTTAGCGATACAATTTGGGCATAGACAGTCAGAGATTTGCTCTCGAGTGGGTAACAATCAAAGGGTTAAATTTGTCAAAGGCTTAACTTTGTCAAAGGCTTAATAGACAAAGGGTTAAATATACCAAAGGTTTAACAGTCAAAGAGTTAAATTTTCGAAAGATTCAACACTCAAAAGGTTAAATTTGTCGAAGATTTAACACTCGGAGGGTTGAATTTTCCAAAGGTTTGACAGTCAAAGTTTTAAATTTGCCAAAGATTTAACATTCGCAAGATTAAATTTGCCAAAGATTTAACACTCCCAGAATTAAATTTGCCAAAGATTTAACACTCGAAAGGTTAACTTTGTTAAAGAATTAACACCCAAAGGGTTAAATTTTCCAAAGGTTTGACAGTCAAAAGGTTAAATTTGCCAAAGATTCAACTCTCAAAGGGTTAAATTTCCCAAAGATTTAACACTCACGAGGATTAACTTTGCCAAAGTTTTAACACTCGAAGGATTAAATTTCTGAAAGTGTTGGAAACTAAATTTTCACTTGGTTTTTCAAATCAGAAATTTCAAGCGAATTATAGTATATTGATATCAAAGGGGTAAATTTCACGACTGTTTCAAAGTACTCACCGAGTATCCCCGCCCAACAGTGAGCATCGCGTGGTGGGTGAGCGTGGCGACGGTGAAAATGTGTGGATTAACCGAGCAAAGTGCCATTTCTTTAATGTGACAGAGGGCATCAGCCATTGCTAGCCTGCCTTCGGCGTCCGTATTCCCGACACGTACCCTCACACCAGATTTCGCGGTGATCACCTCGTCAGCGACGTAAGAATTCTCACCGATACTGTTCCTCACCACGCACAGAGCAGCCACAGCCTTCACGGTCGGCGGTTGCAATAAATTCACCACCTACAAACTCCCCCGAAAAAAACATCCCTCTTATTTAATTACTAAAAGAAGAAAATTCCACAAATCACGCTTCTCACTCGCGAAATGATTTTCAATCTCTCCGTTAAACATAAACGCAAATTACATCGGTAATATCGATTACCATTAGCCGTAGAGAATCGTGCTCTTAATCGCATCGACCAAATTGCCGGATTAATCGTCGCGAAATGAAACGCTCGACGTTAAATTCAGCGTCGGCGCATTATACGCGTATATCCATAATGTTCTCCGAAACCATCGTCGTTTCTCGAAACTGCCGTGTAACGCTTTTCCAGCCGGGACGAAGCTCTCGTAAACGCGTGGCGAAAAAATGAAAACAAAATAGGAAAAGAAAATTTTTAAAATAGATACACGAAGAGAGAGAGAGAGAGAGAGAGTGAAGGTTTCCACTGGCGAAAATAATATCGCGTCAGCACGGACGATCCCGTCCTATCGTAGTGAAGCACCTGCATGAATCCAGCGCACGCCGCCGCTCCACATTTGTCCCTCGACATACCGAACATCGTGCCCTCGATCTTGAGGTCGGTGCCGCCGGTGTCGTAAGTGACACCCTTTCCCACGAGCATCACCGTCTCTAGGATGCAGGCGGGATTAGGCGGCTCGTAGGTCAGGAAGATGATCCTCCCTGCGTGCCTGGGGATCATCGAGGCGGCGCGGTTCACGCACGCGAATAACGGGTACTCTTGGAGTAGGGTCTCTTGGTCTGATACCACTTGCATCGTCACGTTTGTGCCGCAGAACAACTCTGCCAGGTACTCTTCGACCCTTGGCGGGGCCATTCTTTCTGGGTCTGCGCCACCTGAGAGGAATTTAGTAGGAATTGTACGATACTGCGGTAATGGATTGGTCAACGTATTTAACGGGTAAATTTCTTGCAATTTTTTAACACTTTTGATTGGGGCCATTTTTTAAGGGTCTGTATTGTGTAACAATAAGAGGAATTTAGTAAGAATGGTACTGCAGGTCTAATGGTTTAATTGGTCAATATTTTTAAGGGGTAAATTTATTGCAATCTTTTAACACTTCTGACTGGGGCCATTTTTTAAGGCCCTGCACTGTCTAAGAGGAGTTTAGGAATTTAGTAGGAATTGTACTATTGGTCAAACGATTTAATTGGTCAACACATTTAATGGGTAAATTAATTGCAATCTTTTAACACTTCTAATTGGGGCCATTTTTTAAGAGCTTGACTTGCTTAAGAGAAATATGGGAATTTAGTAGGAATTGTACTATAGGTCAAACAGCTTGATTGGTCAACATTTTTAAGTGGTAAATTTATTGCAATCTTTTAACACTCCCGACAGGGGCCATTTTTTAAGGCCCTTCACTGTCTAAGAGGAATTTGGGAATTTAGTAGGAATTGTATCATAGGTCAAATGGACTAATTGGTCAACACTTTTAAGGGATAAATTCATTGCAATCTTTTAACACTTTTGATTGGGGCCATTTTTTAAGGGTCTGCATTGTATAACAATAAGAGAAATTTAGTAGAAATTGTATTAGATGTCGAATGGTATGATTGGTCAACATATTTAAGGGGTAAATTCATTGCAATATTTTAACACTTCTAACTGGGGCCATTTTTTTAAGAGCTTTCACTGTCTAAGAGAAATATAGGAATTTAGCTTGATTAGTCAACATTTTTAAGTGGTAAATTTATTGCAATTTTTTAACACTCCCGACAGGGGCCATTTTTTAAGGCCCTGCACTCTCTGAGAGGAATTTAGGAATTTAGTAGGAATTGTATCATAGGTCAAATGGACTAATTGGTCAACACTTTTAAGGGGTAAATTCATTGCAATCCTTTAACACTCCTCACTGGGGTCATTCTTAAGGGTGTACATTGTCTAAGAAGAATTTAGTAAAAATTATGCTAGATGTTAAATTGGTTGGCTGGTCGACATTTTTAAGGGGGTAAATCTATTGCAATTTTTTAACACTCCTGGTTGGGACCATTTCATTGTCTAACAATAAGAGGAATTTAGTAGGAATTGTACTATATACAAATGGTTTGGTTGGTCAATATTTTTAAGAGGTAAATTCATTGCAATCTTTTAACACTCCTTACTGGTGTCATTTGTTGCTTACTGTTTTTTAACGCTCTTGACTAGCTGTTATAACTCGAGAAACTTTTTTAAAGTCAAGAAGCCCATTAAAAGCATGCTCTTCATTTTATGTGAAAAATCGAAACGAGATGTTCCTCGGTAAGTTAAGGAGTAACACCGTCACAATTTTTTAAAGCTCCCGACTCACTATAAAGCAAGGGGCTAATAATAATAAAGGGTGAATCCATTACAATCTTCCAACGTTCTTGACTCGCTATAATAAAGCAAAGGGATAACAATAACTCAGGAAATTATATTTTTAAGTCAAGAAGGCCACTAAAGGTTTTACTCCTTATTTTCCATGAAAAATCTAAACGAGATTTTCAGCAATGAAATTTGAAATTACTCACTTGTTATTTGAAAAATTGAATTCCTGGTATAGTAAAAGTTTGTTGCTATTATACAGAGTGCAGTATTAACGTAACAACACCATAGAAAGTGCAACGTCAACTCTCACTTCTTACGTACAGCCGAAACACGAGTTCTCGCCATTACACAGAGTGCAAAGTTGAGTTATCGTTATCACGGAATACCGTCTCTTAAATTTCTCGAGATTTACACCTTCGGCGATTTTCTGGTAGGAGCAGCTTTATCGAACGTTCGCGGCGGTGCGTCGAATCGAGGGGACGAAATAAAAGCAGCACCGGTGCGTGGTTATTCACGCCACGAAACTCCATCAATGAGCCCCGCGCGCGCGTATTTTCCATTCTCCGACGAAATAACGAACAGCTTAAATTCCAACTCTCTTTCAAAAGACTCAACTTTCGCAATTTACAGACTAACTCTCGAGCTATTAAAAATTACGTCGAAAGAGAGCGCGCGCGATATTCTCCATTGTTTCGCTCGGAGAAAATTCGTCTGACCATGAACGATCCTTTCCACTTTACCACTTCGACCATTATTTCCACCGTTATCATTCGTCACCTCGCGGTACAATTTGCGCGCGAACGATTCCAAGGAAAAAGCGAGAATTCCAGCTTACCGAGTAATTCCATTAGAATTATCCCCGCCTTACCTGTTCCACCTTTTCATCGCTTCCAGATACGTGTGGGGAAAATATTCCGCGGTCACATTTTCCACCGAAGAAATTTATAGCGAACCGGTCGAAAGGAAAAAAAAAAAAAAATTCAGCTTGGAAATGAAAAGGAAACGGGGATAATTGTTCCCGAAGCGTGACGAGGGCCAAGAGAGTACGACCTGGTATTTGAAAAAAGTGCATCGGTGGGACGTGTCCCGACGTAACGTCGCGCGAAAACGTATATACGCAACATTTTCCCCGCTTAATTAAACGCCCGAGATTCTTGGAGGAACGTGGAAGCGGAACGGCCGGAAATTTACATACCCACGGCCGCGAAGAACGCGAAGGAAACGTCGAACGCGCCATTTTCGCGACGGAGGGAAAAAGGAAACAGCGGCTCCTCGAAAATGGACAACTTTTAAACTGGAAGAGGCGAGTTCGCTTGGTGTTTCAACGGAGAAGATTTCAAGTGCAACGTTTCCTCTGCTTTTAATTGTCTCTGATAATTGTACCTGCGTTTTTGTGAAATTTGTTTGAATTGAAAATTGGTGGGAGGAGTAGTGAAGTTTGAAGAAGGAAATTAGCGCTGACTTTTGGTTGTACGTTTGAAAGACTCGAGATTAGAGTGACAAGGGAACTTTGGTAACTTGACAATTTTGCAAATTTGTAGACATCGATAGAAGTGCCGTGCAATTTTTTTTTGTTTGCTATTTTCTGATTTTTTGTCTGGTTTTTAATCTGTGTTTTCCTATTTTCATGTGTATTTTGAAAACTATTGTTAGAAAAAAGGTTTGACGACTTTTTATGCCTCTACAATGCTACGCAATGAAATTGTTAAAAATTTAATAACAGTAATGTTAATAATATTATTGGAATATTTAATAAAATCATCTTATAATATTCGCTTAGATAAAAAGGTGTTCCCTACCGCGTTTATTTAAAAAAAAAAGCTTCAATCTTCTTGTCAGGAGGAAAAAAAAAAGCAGGCGAAATTGGCGAACTTTTCATTACACATCTAAGAGATTGAATACCCGACTGAGACGCAAACCCGGTTGACAGGTTAAATTCCACGAGGAAATCTTCTGTCTATCCACGATAAAGCAAGAATTCCAGAGAAAAATCTATTCGAATGAGAGCAGCTAATGTCGAAATTTCAGGGATATTAAAATAGCCTGGAAGAATGGCTGGCTAAAAGGGAGAAATGTGGAGTTGGTTCATGCTCGGGCGGATACGAGTCGAAACGAGGCAGGAGCAGCCGCGAGCGATTTTTCCTTCTCTTCCCTCGCTCGTTCTATTTCTCCGAGGGAAGTCCGCGAAAACGGAAGTTGAGGCCATTCTTCGGCGGAGTCCGCTCGATAAAGCAGCGGGAATCTCGGCCCGGGGAACGACTTACCGATGTCCCTCGCGACGTATCTTCCGCTCTCGAGCGCCGAGGCAAGCTTCACGATACCCTGAAGCTTCTTAGCGCAAATCGGACTCCAGACGGCCAGTTGGCACGCCTTGTAGCATCGGTCCGGGCATACCTCTCGCACCTCCAGCGGCTGCACAGAACCGGAAGTCGCGTTCGTTTCTGCGGAATCCACTTATAGCTAATTAACCTTAACGATTAGTTTTTCTTACATTTTGCGGAATGGGTGAGTGGTTAATTTAATCAAAGTTACTCAATCCATTTTCAGTCCCTATAGATTCGATTCACACTCGAAGAATCTTTCATATAGAAAATTTTAATTGAATATCTTGAAAAATTTGCCGACTAGAAATTAACACCTTTGTTAACCCTTTCGATCGAATCGGTTGACATGGGCCGATTCGATTCACTTTCGAAGAATCTTTTACACAGAAAATTTTATCTACATATTTCAGAAAATGTATCGAGTAGAAATTAACACCTTTTTTAACCCTTTCAGTCGAATGGTACGATTGGAGCCGATTCGATTCACTTTCCAAGAATCTTTTACACAGAAAATTTCATGTAAATATTTAAAAAGATGTAGTGGCTAAAAATTAACCCCTTTGTTAACACTTTTAATCCCATAGATCAATATGAGGATTCGATTCACACTTCAAGAATCTTTCACACAGAAAATTTTTCATCTGAATATCTCAAAAAATCTATTGACTGGAAATTAACCCCTTTGTTAACACTTTTAATCACATAGGTCAATATGAGGATTCCATTCACACACTCGAAGAATCTTTCATACAGAAAATTTTTTATCTAAATATCTCAAAAAATTAACCGACTAGAAATTAACCCCTTTGTTAACCCTTTCGATCGAATCGGTTGACATGGACTGATTCGATTCACTTTCGAAGAATCTTTTACACAGAAAATTTTATCTACATATTTTAGAAAATGTATCGAGTAGAAATTAACCCCTCTTTTAACCCTTTCAATCTAATGGTACGATTGGAGCCGATTCGATTCACTTTCCAAGAATCTTTTACACAGAAAATTTCATGTAAATATTTGAAAAGATGTAGTGGCTAAAAATTAACCCCTTTGTTAACACTTTTAATCCTATAGGTCAATATGAGGATTCCATTCACACACTCGAAGAATCTTTCACAGAGAATATTTTTGATCTGAATATCTCAAAAAATCTGTTGACTGGAAATTAACCCCTTTGTTAACGCTTTTAATCCTATAGGTCAATATGGGCCGATTCGATTAACACTCGAAGAATCTTTCATACAGAAAATTTTTCATCTAAATCTCTCAAAAAATCAACCGACTCGAAATTAACCCCTTTGTTAACCCTTTTAATCCAATGGCATTCGATTCACAATCGAAAAATCTTTCCAGCAAATATCGCCAGTTACAGAAAATTTCATCTAAATATCTAAAAAAATATAGCGATTAGAAATTTTTCAATAGAACCTCAACCTAATTTTGAACAACATACGAGCGTCTTACGCCGGGAGCAAGAGACTTGAGAAATCTCTTTAGTACGCACGCTGCCACCGTCGATGCACCGTCGACACAAAATAACCAGCATCCTGTGTCAAAAATCGATACCGTTCCTGCAGGATCGACGACTACCACGACGAAAATCCTCGTGAAAATCACGTGTCTGGGCGAGAGTTACGAATTGGTCGCACACGGCACGTCCCTCACGGTTTTCTCGTGGCAGCGAACGTGTTAACTGTTACACTACGGTGGACCACAGTCGATCCTCCATTCACTCGTTTTACGCTCTTCTATACGATAGTTCAGCCATACCTCCTGCATGCATTCACACGTTCAGTCTAAAATTCACGTGGACCGTTTGTCACGTGCTAGAGAATTTTCAATCGCCATTCACGATAAAATTCTAAATTTCGAACATCTTTCAAATCTTCTCCACTTCACTTCTAAACACTATATCCTTCTAATTCTTTGCTCGATCCAAGTGGTTAGCAATATTTCAAAGAAATTTCCATCGAACGACGAACGCACCAAGATTTGTCATGAATTTATCAGTCACCCTGTACACTATCCTACACACAACCTGATCGTCGTCTAATTACATTTTCCCCCCCGGTTTCGTCGGTGAATGAAAGGACAACGACGGAAGGTCAGTGTCGACCGGATCGATGGTCAATTCGAGACTCGCGTGAGTCAAACAGCTCGACATTAAAATTTTACAGCGACGACGGAGTGGACAGAGGGGCGGAAGTAGGTCGTAGAGACTCTCGAACGAGCAGTGACCGTGGAAACAATAACCCCATAAATTATCCACCGTCGATCCTACGCTCGCCACTTCGACATTCTATACACACTATAAATATTCCGGCAATTAAACCTGGCGAAAACAGTCCGCTGGCTGTATTATCGCACGAACTAAAGAGGAAAACAGGCGGTCTGAAAGAAACCAGTCTCGGCTGAAAGATCGATACGGAATTAACCCCCAGGGAGCGAGGGACGATGTCCAAAGGCTATGGAGTTCTTCTGGCGACGAAAAACCGTGCGACAGCACTTCTGCTGAAATCTACTATAAGCCATTAATAACGACAAAAACGATGTTGTCTTAAGGAGGTGGAAAAAATTGCTGACAAAAATCGCCGCTGCGCGCGGTGTTTCAAAACAGCTGTCCGACGGCGTGAAACTGTATTTCATGGCAAGAGTGTGTAGATCGTTGGGAACAAATGAGATTATCGAAGATTCTTCGTGTGTTTGGTGTATTCGAAATGGAAACTGAATTGTTTCAATTCTGACAATTGAATTCGAACCGTTGAAACTTAA
Organism: Habropoda laboriosa; assembly: GCF_001263275.1. Taxonomy (NCBI): domain Eukaryota; kingdom Metazoa; phylum Arthropoda; class Insecta; order Hymenoptera; family Apidae; genus Habropoda; species Habropoda laboriosa. The sequence goes on along the minus strand of NW_017100140.1, from coordinate 459,395 downwards.
ATATTCCAATTTGAATATTTAAGTTTGAGTGGGTTGTATATTTAAGATTGAATGGTTTGAATTTGATTGGCTGACCATACATTTTTTAATATTCAAATTCGAATATTTATATTTACAGGAATAAGGTTTTACTAAGTATCTATTCCGCTAGTTACAGAGATAACACCACGAGTAAAACTAGTTCGTAGGGCCTACACTGGCCTTATCGTACCTTATCGTATCGTATCGTAGTTACTTCCAGACTGATTTCTCGTGTCGCGGGCACGTGCTCTTATCCCTCAGTCCGAACGTTCCCGACATTTTTCCTAAATTCGGCATGTTTGGATTACCGTTTTTGCCTGCCCTGTCGCGGTACGTCAACGCTCATATACACGCACACACACTTATGCCTGCCGGCACGTGCCGATCAGCCGGTAAATACACCGAGAAGATTCGATTGTCCGTGTTCGCGGTTCCTTTTATCATGCCTGCTTCCCACATATTTGAACGGTTCGCACTTGATTGGTTGAATATAAATTTTAGAATTTGAATATTTAAATTTGGGATAGCTGGAATTTAATTGGCAGAAGTTAAATCTTGAATAGTGTCAATCCGATTGACTGAACTTCAAATTCGAATTCGCCAGAAACATCATGAAACATCCTTCAGAACCTGATTCTGCACACCTAAAACTACCAATTGATGGAAAAACTTGGAAATTCCTTGAGACGACCTCATCTAAGTACCTTCATTGTCCTCGGGAGTCTTTTTTCAGCCACATAAATTTCCCAAGAAAGAAGAAAGAAAAAAGGAAAAAATCGTTTACACCAGACACCTAGCGCGAACGAAGAGGTTAACGTACGCTCGGGAAAACGGAAGCCGTGGAAGAAGTTGGTGCCGGCTGAGGAATGTACCGGTTCCACCGGAATATT
>NW_017100140.1:457849-458234 GCF_001263275.1 Habropoda laboriosa | reverse complement strand
GAGCCGCAGGAGTAGAGGAAGTTTTCGCGGCGCGCCAGTCCGCTTTCTAACGCAGCTTCTTAGCCCGGCTTTGTTCCACGGCGTAGAAAATATTAAAGCGGATAATCCTCTTAGTGGATCGGCCGGTTCACAAGCGGGCAGACCATACGCGTAAGGCGTATGTTTCATTCCAAAGTCCTCGAATTAATCCCCTTAACGCTTCGCCCCTCTTCAACTCGACCATCCATCCACCCTCTTTTCCCCTTTTTCTCACCATTTCTGTCTCTCTGTCCTCCTCTTCTCTCCTCCCCCCTTTAACTCTCTTTTTCCTCCTTTTCTCTCTCTCCCTCTTGATCTCTGTGTTTTGGTCTTTTCCTCTCTTCCCCTTTTGATCTCCGTTTCGTCT
>NW_017100140.1:449630-457818 GCF_001263275.1 Habropoda laboriosa | reverse complement strand
TCTGTTTTCTCCCTTTTTCTCCCTCTGGATCTCCGTTTTCTCCCTTTTCTCTCCCACTTTATCTCTTTCTCTTCTCCCTTTCCTCTCTCTGTTTCTCCGTCTCTCCCTCGCTCTCCCGATTAAAAGCCGCTTTTCCACTCAGCTTTCTTCTACCTGAAACCGTAGCAGATTTTTTTCTCCCTCTTCCGAGGGAGAATCCTTGCGGGTAATAGACTAGGGCGAGGAAGATAGTTTCTCGTCTTCGTTATTCGAACGCCAGGCATAGTTCTGCGTTAATGTATTCGCTGTCCTGATAGCTATTATTTCCAAGTAGGCGAATAGTTTACGAGCGTGTACACATAGATGTGATATCCTAGGAGACGCTGGAGAATTCGTGAGCACCGGTGTGTAACAGTTTCGGGTGTTAACACATTGCACGGTGTTTCACGAACTTGCCTCCAGGGACCAAAGCTAAGCCACTTGGTGTTAGAATCCGCATTTTACTTCCTCATCTCCTTCACTCTCCCTTCCTGTTTTAAACTCTCGCCTAAGCACGCTGCAATTTTTAATCCTGCTGCTACTTCCTCTAGCCGTTCATTCTTCTTCATCCCTGTTGCGATACAGTTTCTTAAATTTCAGCTTCAATTACTTTTTCCTATACCGCAGTTACAACGATTAGAGTTTAATTCCCAATGAATTTCCCAAGGATCTCCTCAATTCCTCCAAACGGTATCAGCGCAATAACGTCGAAATTCCGAATGTTTAAAAGAGCCCGGGAATTTCGATCGAAGCATCCGAAATTCCGGGAGCTACGGAAGCCGCGTAATATTCAAAGATATCCAAAACTACCTCGAGCTATCTCAATCTCCTCCTTGACCATCTTCTACCTCGTCGAAAAGCAAACACTCCTCGATCATCCCCGACAGATGAAAGAACCAACTAAAAGAGCATTTAACGAATGGTTAGAAATACCGAAGGATCGTTTAAGGAGGTGCTCGTAAGTACGTTTATATTCCACGATATCTATAGCTCGTATTCTTGACAGAACTCTCGTGCGAGTAAAAAAAGTGCAGTTAAGAAATGCAAATTCTGTTAGAGTCTTACTTTTTTATTGTATCCCTGTCATGACGATTATTTTATTATATTTACGATAGTTTATTATGACTTTTGTCTTGGTTTCTGATTACAAAAAAAAGATACGCACTTCTTAGAAAGCATAGTTGGCGAAATAACGTCTCCCTATATTCAAATACACAGCAAAACCTATTAACAGAATAAGTAGAACGCGATTTCGACGTTCGGCTGGAGAGTTGACTCGTTTCAGGACGACAGTGAAATTCACGAAACGCTCACTATTGCCAGCGTTTCTTACGACCCAAGTGTGCATTATCATTAACATAATTTCTCAATATGTAATCGTTGGATCACACCATGTATAGTCGGGGCTACGATATAGCGAGGTCGTAAAATCGGTTAGGCGTCAAAGTAAACATGTTTTAGCTGCCGGGACCCGAAAATTGACAGAGATACGAGCAGATAAGTACTTGAAACCATGGTCAGGACCGTACAAAGAATTCTTCTATCCAGCGAAAGTCAAACTGATTCTAATATATTTACTGAAAATTGAGTTCAGCTAGGACAATTTAGGGTTTTTTTCTTCTGGGAAAAGCCGCATTTGGAAGTACGGTTACAAGATGCAGATAGAAAATGCAAAAGGATTGTGTAGCTTTAATATTAACATATTTTCCATTTGTAAATGAAATACCATTTTCTACTTGAAGTACCAAATCATATGCTACCATTCGTTTATTGTTGGAACCCTCAAACAGACTGCAACACACTGCCTTGAGTGCCGCAACATCAATCGGTGCCGATTCTTGAGAGTTTAATTTACGACCTCGCTATATCGTGGCCCCAACTATACAGAGGCTTTTTGGGGGATTCTCTTAGACATTAAGGGGTCTTCCTACTGTGACAGCTGAAAAAGTGATTAATTTTGGGGAAATTTCAGACTATACAAAACTGCTTCCTTTGAAGGCATATTCAAAGCAGAATTGACCTCCGTCAATTTTGGGAATTAAGCTTTAAAACTTCGTAGACATCTTTTCGAGATGTGAAATTGTAAGAAAATGCAAAACAAAGGAAAATTGGTGTTTTCCAAACCGTCAATTCCTAGAAGCTTAACTTATTTCGTATTGGTGAATTTCGAAGTTCCACCTGAACATCTCTCTTGGCAAGAAAGCGAAAATTTCTCGAGTTTTCCAGGAGCCGCGAGTGTGAACTCAGCGCGTCCTGTTCGTCCCAACTGTAGCGGGCCACAGTTTACGGTAGCTGTCTTCGAGAGGCGTTCGCGTTACCGTGAACCCCTCGCGTTTCATGAAATAATTCCTAACCCTTTGCGCTCGAAGATCTTTTTCCTATAGGTAAATTGCAAGTCAGACTTATTCCTATATTTAACGTATTTCCATATTAAACATTGCTTCCTTCCAACTATTTCGTTGTTTATAAATTTATAAAAAACTCGTAGATCAGTTGTCCTGTAAAATCAATACTCTACCAAATGGCAAACAACAACGTCGCTTCTCAGTCGCCACTCGAGTGCAAAGGGTTAACTTAAAATGAAATCGAAAACGAAATCGCTGCAAAAACAGATACCACTTCCACAATCCTACCAACGAAAACTTCATCACCCTGCGGACTTCTTCGAAGGAGAGTCTGAACGGAATTAGCGAGGGTTGCGAGAGAGCGAAACGAAGAGGAGGCGACGCTGAGAACGGCGCTCCGATTACGCGACGTCGGAATTCCGAGGGCGTCTTCCGGTATTTGGAAAACGATGCCCCGTATTCGCGAGGCCCAAGGTGGAAGGGAGTTGAACGACGAAGGAAGTGCGGCCCGACGAAAGAAGGAACGTCGAGCATCAAGCGTCGATGGTGTTTCAGACACACAGACAACAGGCGGCCTCGAGTATTTCGCTAATTAGGTCGCCCCGCCGCCGGCCGCCAGGATTTAGGAACGCCAAGCATCCGCTACTCTTGGCAAGACAAAACCTCCCTCTCTCTCTGTCCTCCGTCTATGTCTTCGTCTTTCTCCGTCCTCCGTTTTCCTTCGAGGGGGCACGCGGTGTGCTGCTGCTGCTTCTGTGTACTGGGCGGCTTAAAGTTGCAACGGCGAAGCACGCGGCTGTAGATAAGGGACGAAAGTCTGGTGGAATGTTACTCGTGCACACCGGGGCTTCGATGCTGCGTTATCGATAAGGAGCTGATCTGTGCGGGACCGACGCTCGTTAGTGAGCGCGCACCGCGGATGGAATTCGGAAGGATTCGGATCTGGGTTTTCGAGTGGATGGGGGAGGGTTGGGAGGTAGGAGAGTGCTGCTGAGACTTTGTTTTATTGTCGTTCTTTTTTTTTTGAGAATAAGTGGGATTTTTGGGTTAGTGTGTGAATTTTGAGTTGGGGTTTTTTTGGAAATTGTGCGTGGAGTGTTCATTGTGTGATGAGGACGATTTTATTGGTGAGTATGTATTGCAGTTCTGTTATAATTGAGTTAGGGTTCTTTTTGAAAATTGTAGTGTTCGTTGTGTGACGAGGATGGTGTTAATGATAAGCGTGAATGTATACTGCGAGGATAGTGAAGATTTTCAAGGTGTATTCTGGGTTTGAAATTGGTTGGAAGAAGAATTTCAACCCTCTATGTCCAAGTCACTGTGTGAATATTTAAATAGGATACTCTTTGGGAATTGTGGGCAATGTTTGTTGTGTGATGATAAGTGTGAATTGATACTGCAAAACGAAGATTTTCAGTGTGTATTTCGAGCTCAAAATAGGTTAGAAGAAGGATTTCAACCTTTTATGTCAAAGTCTCCCTATGAATGCAGTAAATTCTCTACAAGAGTCAGTAAGTTTGGATTCTACAAGTGACAGTATAGATGGTCCTACGCCTAGGTCTGCGTCTTTGCTACGCCCATGTTATCTCGCATGCAGTCCTTGTCCTTTACGAGATTTCATGGCTCGACAAATCATGATAGAAAAATATCATTTCTTTAATTTTCCTTTTTTTCATCTGCAATTTTTTTTAACATGTTGGTGAGATTTTTCGGAAGAAAATGATATCAAACACGATATAATTTGACCAACAATTACTTATTAACACGTTCACTGTCGCGCCAGATTTACAGGTTGCTGTCAGGCCGCCACAAGAATTATGCTTTATGATTTTTTTTTTCAATTGAAAATAATGTCTAGCTAGCTATGACGTTCAAAATTTTTAGTTGACAACATTTATTTTATTTTAATTATTCTAAACATTTGAGGCACTCCAGTCACTGATGACCACCATGGCCATATCGAGGAAACAATCTAACGTTAAAACTTATTGAGTGATTAATTTAATTTCATAATATATCGCTTTGGATAAATTACAAAAACAAATTGCTAAGAAATTACATTAAATACCAGTACACATTATCCGTCGAATGTAGAGGGAGAGCCACCGTTTGGTTGCCAATTGTTTATCACATAGAGTCGGCCTACCTCCACGTAAAAAATAAAAATGTAGGATCGATTCCACAAGTGTCAGTAAAATGTAGAGTCGGCCTACATCCACGCGAATTTATATTATTTGCAATATTATTATTGAACTAAACTTTCGTAGAACGCGAGTGACAAATTGAAAGAATCAAAAGAAGGAACGCCAATTCGTATCTTTTTCGATTCTAGAATATAAGAAAATTAGAATAAAATATGCGACGAGAATTGGGGAGAAGCATAAGTTAAACGCGTAAAAATATTCAATAATAAACGAACTAGGGATGAAGCTATTATTTCAATACGCGATGCACTGACTCTAGTATTTACTAAAATTCAAAAATTCTCGTATAAATTCCGAAAATAGATTATTAATTACGGTAAACTACTGAGACGGTTTAATTTAGGGTGGGCATAGTGCACTCGTTCCAAATCAGCTCACAATATACAATAATAAATCAACTAACTACTTAACATGCAATTCATGCAAATTCCTTAGATGGTAAATTATTAGTAAACAAAATAGCAAGTCATAAAATAAATTCAATATCAGAGAAAATATATGAAAAATTTCAAATTAATTTCAATTGCTGGAAGAAAAGTAACCTCTCAACCTCTCAATTTCAATATCCTATTCGACAAGTCTGAAGAACAACGATGACTAAAATTCAAATGTTTATTTCCCTAAACCTTCAAAATAATTTCGAAATATTTTATTCGAAACGGAGTATTCCAAGTCAGTATCGATAATTGAAGAAATTATTTGATTGTATTTAAAAGAACCGAAAGGAGAATATTTAAAGTCTGATATTAAATGTCTAGCAAGTACCAGTAATTGGTAAAATGATTTATATTTGTTTTAAAAGGAAAATTTCTAATAGGTATTAGTTAAAATGAATTGTTATTCAGTCTATTGTATTGAAATTCTAATTGATTCTAATGTATACAAGTGTTACAAGAAGGCTGAGTGTGTACAGGGTGGACACTGACTCTAGTATTTACTAAAATTCAAAAATTCTCGTATAAATTCCGAAAATAGATTATTAATTACGGTAAACTACTGAGACGGTTTAATTAAGGGTGGGCATGGTGCTGCTTTAGTTTGAAATGATTTATAAACACATAATTAACAGAGGAAAAACCGTGAAACGGCAAAACGTCTACATTCTAATTGTTATAACATGTAAACAGAACTTTAAATTTAGTGTAAACAGAAAAAATATATAATACAATTTATTTCACGGTATTGCAACAAATAAACGTTGAATCAATATTTAATTCGTATAAAAACAATTATTTAACGTAATAATTTTACCTTCACTATGGCTATTTTTAATCTACGACCACAGGTCAACCTGATTTCTAATCCTTACGAACTTTAAATTCAGTCTAAACTGAGAAAATATATAATACAATTTATTTCACGGTATTGCAACAAACAAACGTTGAATAGATTCTTAATTCGTATAGAAACATTTATTTAAAATAATAATTTCACCTTCACTATGGCTATTTTAAATTTACGACCAAGGGTCAACCTGATTTTTAATCCTCCGAACTTGATTTCACAACGAGAAAGTAATAAGATCGTTGAAACGTACTTATTTGTCAAAGAAACTTGCAAAAATGTATAAATAATAATATGTAATGTTTTAACAAATTTTTGGAAGTATAAATTAATAATAAAATTGTGAAAATTAATAAATTATACGTTATTATAACATTAATAGAATTATGACTAAACCGAAGTTCGAAGTCGAGTATTTAAAGTCTGATATTACGTGCCTAGCGAGTGCCGGTAATTGTTAAAATTTGTTTAATAATTAGTAATAGAAATTCTAATTGATTCTAATGTATACAAGTGTTACAAGAAGGCTGAGTGTGTACAGGGTGGACATAGACTAGCTAGTAGCCCCCGACCACTCTATTCACATCTCAGAACCTTCAGGTCAAAATACGCCGCGAAGTGTCTAGGGCCCAGTATAAAGGGTAAATGATTTCGCGGGACATCGGCGGGTCCTTATATACCTGCGGTACCCTCTCCCCAAAGTCATTAGCAAAATCGTCGGTTAGGTCAGGCGGGAAATTTTCGCGGGAGATTTTCGCGGGAGATTTCCGATATCGTAACACGGTATAATTTATCAATTTTCACAATTTTATTAAAAATTTATACTTCCGACAATTTGTTATAACATTGCATATAACAATTTATACGTTTTTACAATATTCTTCAATGGAAACATAGGTTTTAGCGTTCTCGTTACTTACTCGTGGTTAAATTAATTTCGTAGGGATTAAAAATCAGGTTGACCTGTGGTCGTAGATTAAAAATAACCATAGTACAGCTAAATTTATCGTGTTAAATAATTCTTCTTACACGAATGAAAAATGTATTCAACGTTTGCTTGTTATAATATCGTGAAATGAATTATATTACACATTTTCTCTATTCACACTGAATTTAAAGACTATAACGATTGAAAATCAAGTTGACCTGTGGTCATTTATCAAGAATGATCATAATAAAGCAGAAATTGTTGTGTTAAATAATTTTTTTAATACGAATTAGGAATTTATTCAACGTTTGCTTGTTACAATACCATATTCTCGATAAACGATATTCTCTACAAGACGTAAATTCTCTACAAGAGTCAGTAAGTTTGTATTCTAATTTAGTTTGGATATAATTTATTTCACGATATTATAGCAAACACACGTGATGAGGACGATTTTATTGGTGAGTATGTATTGCAGTTCTGTTATAATTGAGTTAGGGTTCTTTTTGAAAATTGTAGTGTTCGTTGTGTGACGAGGATGGTGTTAATGATAAGCGTGAATGTATACTGCGAGGATAGTGAAGATTTTCAAGGTGTATTCTGGGTTTGAAATTGGTTGGAAGAAGAATTTCAACCCTCTATGTCCAAGTCACTGTGTGAATATTTAAATAGGATACTCTTTGGGAATTGTGGGCAATGTTTGTTGTGTGATGATAAGTGTGAATTGATACTGCAAAACGAAGATTTTCAGTGTGTATTTCGAGCTCAAAATAGGTTAGAAGAAGGATTTCAACCTTTTATGTCAAAGTCTCCCTATGAATGCAGTAAATTCTCTACAAGAGTCAGTAAGTTTGGATTCTACAAGTGACAGTATAGATGGTCCTACGCCTAGGTCTGCGTCTTTGCTACGCCCATGTTATCTCGCATGCAGTCCTTGTCCTTTACGAGATTTCATGGCTCGACAAATCATGATAGAAAAATATCATTTCTTTAATTTTCCTTTTTTTCATCTGCAATTTTTTTTAACATGTTGGTGAGATTTTTCGGAAGAAAATGATATCAAACACGATATAATTTGAACAACATTTACTTATTAACACGTTCACTGTCGCGCCAGATTTACAGGTTGCTGTCAGGCGGCCACAAGAATTATGCTTTATGATTTTTTTTTTCAATTGAAAATAATGTCTAGCTAGCTATGACGTTCAAAATTTTTAGTTGACAACATTTATTTTATTTTAATTATTCTAAACATTTGAGGCACTCCAGTCACTGATGACCACCATGGCCATATCGAGGAAACAATCTAACGTTAAAACTTATTGAGTGATTAATTTAATTTCATAATATATCGCTTTAGCGAGCCACCGCTTGGTTGCCAATTGTTTATCACATAGAGGCGGCCTACC
>NW_017100140.1:436069-445961 GCF_001263275.1 Habropoda laboriosa | reverse complement strand
ATTTCACAACGAGAAAGTAATAAGATCGTTGAAACGTACTTATTTGTCAAAGAAACTTGTAAAAACGTATAAATTGTTATATGCAATGTTATAACAAATTGTCGGAAGTATAAATTTTTAATAAAATTGTGAAAATTGATAAATTATACCGTGTTACGATAGCGGAAATCTCCCGCGAAAATCTCCCGCGAAAATTTCCCGCCTGACCTAACGGACGATTTTGCTAATGACTTTGGGGAGAGGGTACCGCAGGTATATAAGGACCCGCCGATGTCCCGCGAATTTATTCACCCTTTATACTGGGCCCTAGACACTTCGCGGCAAATTAGTCTTAAAGGTTTTGAGATGTGAATAAGGTGGTCGAGGGCTACTAGCTAGCCTATGTCCACCGTATACACACTCTGCCTTCTCAAACTTACCATACACTAGCATTCTCAGTTATCGATACTTGGAAAATTACTATTAGACTTTCTTTAAATTAAACTAAATTGGTTCTGCATTTATTAATGCTTACGGACAAGTGCTATCAGACTTCGAATATTCTACTTCAAATTTTTATTTTTAAATAAATTTTAGTGAAATTCCAAGTATTGATATTTATCAGTAAATTATTATCAGAGTTTAAATACTCGACTTAAAATCATTTCGCGAATTATTAAAACTTTAAATAAACTACTTCCCACGAGATATTTAGAAATTAATTTGAGTGTTCAGGTAAATAAACATTCCAAGTTTAGTCATGGTCGTTCTTCGTACTTGTCGAATAGGGTGTCGATTTTAGGTTTGGGTTTGAACGAATTTGATATCTTTCTAATGAAATTTTTGACGTTTCAAGTATTTGTCGAAGTGAATTAAAAATTTTTGACCACGTTGCAACTAATTAAATACATTTTCGTTACAGCTGATTGATAATATGTACTTTTATTTGAATTTATTTAATGACTTGTCATTTTGTAAACTAATAATTCACAGCGATCCAAGGAATTGCATGATTTGCATGTTTAGTAGTTAGTTATATTATTGAATTTTATATTGTGTGCTGAAAAGTGAGCTGATTTGCAACGAGTGCACTATACTCGTGCACTATGCCCACCCTAAATTAAACCGTCTCAGTAAAAATTTCAAATTAATTCCAACTGCTGGGGGAAAAGTACATATTGATTGTTATGCTGTAACGAAAAAGCAACCTCTCAAAGTCATTTCAATATCCTATTCGACAAGTCTGAAGAGCAACGATGACTAAAATTCAAATGTTTATTTCCCTAAACCTTCAAAATAATTTCGAAATATTTTATTCGAAGCGGAGTATTCCAAGTCAGTATCGAGAATTGAAGAAATTATTTAATAGTATTTAAAAGAACCGAAAGGAGAATATTTAAAGTCTGATATTAAATGTCTAAATTAATCACTCAATAAGTTTTAACGTTAGATTGTTTCCTCGATATGGTCATGGTGGTCATCAGTGACTGGAGTGCCTCAAATGTTTAGAATAATTAAAATAAACTAAATGTTGTCAACTAAAAATTTTGAACGTCATAGCTAGCTAGACATTATTTTCAATTGAAAAAAAAAATTATAAAGCATAATTCTTGTGGCGGCCTGACAGCAACCTGTAAATTTGGCGCGACAGTGAACGTATTAATAAGTAAATGTTGTTCAAATTATATCGTGTTTGATATCATTTTCATCCGAAAAATCTCATCAATATGTTAAGAAAAATTTCGGGAAAAAAAACGTAAAATTGAAAAAGTTGAAAATAACGTAAAATTGAGAAAGTTGATATTTAAATCGCTTGGTTGCCTCGACTCACGTTTCATGCTTATCTTTTATTCCTTGTCCTTGGCTACGTTCGGCAAACTACAAAGGCGGGCGCGAGGCTCGAAAACGTAGTCCCTGACTCTACGAGTGTCAGGTTTAGCTTCCTTGCGGTCTGACACTTGTGAGAATATACTGTATTTAACTAAGATTCTTTTTATGAATTGTATGTAGTGTTCTTTGTGTAATAAGACGATGATAATGATAAGTGTGAATTTGTATTGCAAAGTGAAAATTTTGAATGTGCATTTCGACTTTGAAATTGATTAGAAGGATTTCAACCCTTTACCTGCAAACCCCTATACGACTACTTAATTAAGATTCTTTTTGTAAATTCTTGTAGTGTTCCTCGTATAACAAGGACGACGTTAACAATAAATGTAAAATTACATTGCAAACCAAGTCTTAAATATTGATCAAAAAAAGGATTTCACCCCTTCGCATCCAAATTCACGTTTCTTCCATACAAAGTAAATCCTCGCTTCACCAATAAACTAAATCTAGCAAAATAATCGATCAGAATAAACTACCCCCGAACGTTCCATCGGACAAGAAAAATCCCCCTTTGAAATAACGCTGAAATGTGCAATATCTGTTCACCACCTCGAAGCTAATGAAACACGACGTTAACCCAGATTCTTACGCGCGTCGACAGTTCGACAGGACAGTGACACGCGCCCACACACACACACTATCGGTTATCCCTGCTAATTAATCTTGTCTCCACGCAGCGTTATCGATAATTTCGCAAGCAAGATACCGCGCCGATACGATTGACCAGTGTCAAGCGGCCAATCTCGCGGCACAACACGCCACGTTTCCGATCGTAATTCCGAATTGTCAGTGGTACACGAGGCGCGTGATCCCGCGTGTAACGACGGGAACACGAAATCGAGGGTGAAACAACGTACCCCAGGGAAGACGTCTATGAACAATGGGAACTCGTAAGACACACTTATCCATCAGCGGCAGATCGCATCGCCGCTGTTCCTGACAGGTGTTGTTTAATAGCTCTGTTGACCGCGCGTTGCGCTGCTGATACCTGTCATCCGCCGCTGTTTACTCAAAATGTCGTCGAACCGGAAACCCCTGGGATTTTATTCGCTCTGATAACCTGTATATTCCATCAACGAAACGTTTCCACCAGCCCTTCGTAGACGAAATTTTAGACAGAGATGAATGCCGGGGGAACGAGCGACCTTCAACGATAGATCGACTCCTCGCAGGCTATAGACAATTTAACCCTTTCGTTACTATTGCATCGATGCATTTTGGTGCACTTGTCACCTTGACTCAATGCTTAATTTTATCCTTACGCATTTCTGACTTTTAAAACGATACGACAAGAATAAGAAATTTTGTTCAACCCTTTCGTCACTAAATGGTGTCTATAGACGTTTTGAAATTTTTTCGAGCCTTTTGTGCACTTATCACCTTGATTCAATACTTAATTTTATCCTTACGCACTTCAATCTTAATTTAATAAAGCGAATTTTAAAAGGACACGGACGAAATAAGGAAAATTCACCGTCAGTCGTTAAAATCTGCCGTAGCGAAAGGGTTAAGACTACCTTTTCCCGTAATTTTCTTCCGTTTTAACACGTTCGCTGCGGCTCCAAAAATAAACACCTTCGCTAGACGCGGTTTGTACTTTTTTGATTGATTTGGTGTAGAATTGATGACGTCAAACGGCGTCACCCGCACAATAGCAACGTAAACAATTTCGCCAATTGGCGTCATTCAAAGCGAACGTGTTAACTCGATTTTTCAAACCGTCAGATTTTCAGATCGTCAAAATTTTTTACCCTTCGAACACACGGAGCAGGAGAATTTTAGTTGTGACATCAAAATGAAAAACCTTGTAAGTTCGACACAAAAATAAAGATTCTGACCTGAAATTTTGTTCACAATATATGTAAATAATATTACACATATAAGAAGATTGATTTAATAATTTGACAAATTTTGGAAAAAGAAAATTTTTCCTCCGTACTCAAATAGGGAACCTCGAAGGGAGAATAGAGAGGGAGTAGTTGGCGTAGTGCGCAAAGCCTCGGCTTGCTACGCTGGCGGTCCCGGGTTCGATTCCCGTTTAGGTCCATAAAAATTTTTCCGTCGATTTCTACATATAAATTTCACTTCAACGTGAAGAATGATACAAAAACCATAAAATTTCGAAATTTTATCTCAAAAATAGCTAATAGTTAATTTTCTACCGAATGCCCCCTTAACCCAATGAAAACAAAAACGGAAATCGTTGCAATCTCAAAAAAAAAATCAGTAAAAACAACACACACCAACCAGAATATCGACACTTTTCCCTCTCTCTCTCAATCACACACAGCAGAGAGCCACGAAGTAGCAGGAGTGGGGGAAGGCGACCTTGACCCGTCGACAGAATCTCCACAGGCTATATACCGAGCGTTGCCCGTAAATAAATCAGCGGGCAAACTTTTCGCCGAAGATTGCTTTCGAGCCGTCGATTAACGTTGGACGTTTCCTCAGGAGACGGGGGATAACGACGGTGAATCTCTATCGTTTACACGAAGAACCAACCGTTCCAGAGCGTCAGGCAAGTGTCTCGGGCAAGAGTTTCCGAAGTATTAGCTCGTTTCGTAGCGTCTGGACGCGACGATTCGTGTCGTTAGTTATGGATTAAGACGCCCGTTCGGGGCCAGTCTCTCGATTCGAGTCTAACCATTCGGAGAGTCGACACTAACACGTCGTTTCGGGGTGGATTTAGGTCGGTTTAGGGAACTAGGGGGAGAGAGAGAGGTAGGTTGGAAGAGCCAGTCAGACTAGAGCCCGGGGTGAAACACACGGAGCTTGAATTCCTTTCAAACACAGGCCAGGCTGCTTCCTATTCTGCGAACGTGGCCCGTGCCAGCCGAGCTAGCTAGGCGGCTTTCTCTGTGTTGTCTTTGTTTGATTGGTTTAAATGGCGCGCGAGCGACCACAATTCGACCGACTATCTGGGAAACGCTTTAACCAGCCGTGTTGCCTACAATTGAGCGGCGCGCGTTTATCAGCGACGTTGACGTTACTAATCTTCCGCTGCTCCACTTTCTTCCGGGATGCCTCTGATACATCTGTCGCACGCCGCTCACTTTCTGTTCTTACCAGTTCTTCGGGTGTTTAGTTTGAAGAAAGTTTTGATGTTGATACACAAAGATGACGGTGTGTTTTGATCTTGAATCCTTGATTTGTGATTTTTTTAGATAATGTGTGTGCTAGTGTTTTGGGAGCACTGGTCGATTTACAGGAGCAAGGAAATTGAGAATGGTTTTGGAATTAATATTGGAGGGTGCAAGGGAGCAACAGAAAATATTGAATATTTCTTGGAACCGCTAACTTCCTTGTTTTCTACTTCAACGTTCACTGGTCCCAATCTTAAATCCTCGTCTTGTGCTTTTTTTAGCAAGTGTCTGTCAGTGATTTGGGATCACTTGTCAATTTACACGAAAATCGAGTAAATTTTAAATAAATTAAGAATGAATTGAGAATTAATATTGGAGGGTGCAATGGAGCAACAGAAAATATTGAATATTTCTTGGAACTACTAACTTCCTTGCTTTCTACTTCAACGTTCACTGATCCCAATCTTAAATCCTCGTCTTGTACTTTTTTTAGCAAGTGTCTGTCAGTGATTTGGGATCACTTGTCAATTTACACGACAATCGAGTAAATTTTAAATAAATTAAGAATGAATTGAGAATTAATATTGGAGGGTGCAAGGGAGCAAGAGAAAATATTGAATATTTCTTGGAA
This sequence comes from Habropoda laboriosa, assembly GCF_001263275.1. Taxonomy (NCBI): domain Eukaryota; kingdom Metazoa; phylum Arthropoda; class Insecta; order Hymenoptera; family Apidae; genus Habropoda; species Habropoda laboriosa. Next base: position 440,378 of record NW_017100140.1, on the reverse strand, counting down.
CTAGTAACTTCCTTGCTTTCTTTTTAAGGTTTAGTGGTCCCAATCTTGAATCCTCGACTTGTGATTTTTTTTTAGCAAGTGTCTGTCAGTGATTTGGGATCACTTGTCAATTTACACGAAAATCGAGTAAATTTTAAACAAATTAAGAATGAATTGAGAATTAATATTGGAGGGTGCAATGGAGCAACAGAAAATATAAAATATTTCTTAAACCTGCTAACTTTCTTGCTTTCTATTTCAATGTTTAGCGATCGCAAAATTTTCAACTACCTCTCAATGTTCTGGGACCACTTGTCAATTTTCACGAGTTCTGATTAAATTTCAAATAAATTAAGAATAATTTTGAAAATAATATTGGAGGGTTCAATAGAGCAACGAACAATATTAAATATTTCTTGAAACTGCTACCTTCCTTCCTTTCTATTTGAACATTTAGTTCTCCCAAAGTTTCCGTCCATAGCGTACGCCACCGTCAGGCAATCATCGAATTTTCCAACGTCGAATAGTCATAAGAAGCCCCGGTACCTCGAAACTTTTCGTCGATGGCGTGTAACAGAGGCAGAGACCTCCGACCTTTCCGTACAGCTTATCTCAAATCTCCCTTCTTTAATGAAATTGTTTTCGACGTGGATTCTTCGACACCGTACAGACAAGATAAACCTCTACACACGTTCGTGTGTGAAACGAGGGACTCCGCGGGACGTTTCAATCGTTATCATTCACCGATTCGAGGCAGTTTAATTACTCACTACGTAGAGGCCTTCCAATGCGCCAAGAAGCGTGACCAGCTCGACGTTCTCGAAGCGGATATCCGGCAGGAGCGCGAACAACGGACACCTGACGCCAGCCTTCAGCGCTCTGTTAACAGAAATTCCCGGTTAATAGCCGGGCGAATGTGTTACGGGCAAAGCCACGGGGAGAAACAAGAAAGGCCGCACGCGGCGGCCAGTTAAGCGTGAAATTAACCCGATTCCACACGGAACCAAGAAAAATACCGCACGTCAATGTCAATCTTGGCCCGCGAAATGAGAGAATCACGATCAATCTCAGTAACCATCGATCCAACGCCGACGAATCAATTCTAGCGGAACCGGAGCGGTGCGCGTTAACCCTCGAATTATCAAATCGCGCCGCTGTGTGCGAATTTCGGAAGGGAAAACGGGGATAAATGGATTGTGAAAGAAAGAGAGGAAAAGCGTTTAGTATTCTTTGGTGATTGGTGGAAAAATTGTGTTCGACGAAGAATTTGTGCTGATGTTTTGTGTATCTTTTTGTGGTTTGTGTGTGATTATTGGTGTTTGGAGATTTTCGAGGTGTTATCTTAAAAATAATCCTCGTGACTCTACTTTTTGTTTCTTTAATTTTGCTATTCATTCTTATCAGTGATTATATCATATTGTTAACCCTTTTCACTCCAAGCATTTTTTTCCATTATACTTTTGCAGTGAAGCATTTGAAAATTCAAAGTTTCATTTTGAAAAAAGGAAGATATTTGATTTTTGCTTGTGATTAATTTGCATTAATTTGAATTTTGCACGTTAATGTTCTTCGAAGTAATTACACACGTCGGCGTTGAAGCACAAAGGGTTAATTTCAGTTACTTTTTCTAACAATTTCGAGCACTATACTTGAGCTTACAGACGAACGTTAGCCACTCCTATTATGAAAGCTTGTAAAATCTTGGGAAATTAGCGAGATACTAGCAAAATCTTGGGAAAAAACTTGTAAAACCTTGGAAGTTCATACTTTGCGTTCTCCATTAATCACTGTGTCTGCTCTTTGCAAAGAACAAGCTCGTGAAATCTTGAGAGCTCGTTCCTTATATGCTCCCTTCAGAACGCTTCCTTTATTCTTCACATTTTTTTTTATCCTTCTAGCCTGCTTGTAACCGAAAGCTTCGCGAGTTCTAGCTGAATCTCAAATTCAACCATTTTGTAACATTTTTACATTTTAAAAATTCGAGAAGAAAGCTGAAAGTTACGTTTACATCCTCAGAAAAAATTGAAGATTTTCGTTCACAGATTCCTTATGAAAAAGATTCCCAAACTTTTCCTTTTTTTGGAATGAATCAGTGTGGTGTATCTTTACTTTTCAAAAATTCGAGAAGAAAGCTGAAAGTTACATTCATATTCTCTAAAAAAAAATTGAAGATTTTCGTTTAGAAATTCCCTATGAAAAAAATTGCCAAACTTTTCCTTTTTTTGAGATGCATCAGTGTAGTGTATCTTTACTTTTCAAAAATTCGAGAAGGAAGCTGAAAGTTACATTTACATCTTCTGAAAAAATTGAAGATTTTCGTTCACAGATTCCTTATGAAAAAAATTCCAGAACATTTCCTTTTTTTGGAATGAATCAAGATGGTGTATTTTTACTTTTCAAAAATTCGAGAAGAAAGCTGAAAGTTACATTCATATTCTCTAAAAAAAAATTGAAGATTTTCGTTTAGAAATTCCCTATGAAAAAAATTGCCAAACTTTTCCTTTTTTTGAGATGCATCAGTGTAGTGTATCTTTACTTTTCAAAAATTCGAGAAGAAAGCTGAAAGTTACGTTCATATTCTCTAAAAAAAATTGAAGATTTTCGTTCAGAGGTTCCTTATGAAAAAAATTCCCAAACTGTTCCTCCTTTCGAGATGCGTTAATCGTTAATCGATTAATCTTCACGATTCTCCTCCGACGATGCGTTATTTCCGGAGAAAATCGCGTGTTTCCACGAACCGAGTTAAACACCGGAGCAGCATCAGTCAGAATGAAGAAACCGCGGGCAATATTGGCAAGGAAAACGAAAAGTTGTCCTCTCCTCTTCATTTCGCCGCGGTATTCCAACTGTCTAACGCGAGTTTCGCCGACGTATGCGCGGAATCCGCAGCGACAGCGTCTCGCAACGACTGCCGCCGTCAGCTCGCGGAATTTCATTTTTCAAGCGAATTTCGCGACAGTAGGACACGCGGCTCGCGTGGTATTCCACTTCCATTCACCGACTACTTCTTCCATTTCTTGGCGTTTACTTGAAAAAAAAGGAAAGAAGAATCAAGTAGTAACCGAGGGTTCTTCACTTCGAGGAGGACGATTAATCGGTTCGAATTGGACAGAAGAGCCACTGAAAGACACAAAGATCCGTGGATAATGGATAGATTCGAGGCGTCTCTGCCTTCGTTCCAAGTTTCCGCGTTTCTTCTTGCTGTTTGCTCGGGTTTAAACTCCGAGTTTACCATTATTCTTCCGTTCCTCCAATTCTCTTCTATTTTTCTCGCATCTCTGTCCTTCTATCTTGCTTTCGAGAGTTCGCGATGTCGGTTCAATCGACACTGTTCGACGAACGAACTAGATCACCGATGCTCTCGGGTCCTCGAAAAAATCGAGGCTGTCGCGGAGGATCTGTCGAATATCGCAGCTTTTCGCGTTTATTCTATTAGGTCTACCGAAGATCGATATTCTATTGAAATTACGATGCTAAAGAAAATTAAAAAAAAAAAACGAGATTTGTGGATAAATGAAATTTTCGAATTCGGAAAGACAGCGAATAGTTGAAAAAGAAAATATGTAGCTTATAGAATATCTACGAGGCTGTCCAAAGTTCGACATTCGATCGAAATTTCCATCTTAAAGAAAATAAAAAAAAGCAAGGTTTGTGAAAAAATGAAATTTTCGAATACTAAATGCTGAAAGACATTTTGAGTTGCAGAAGAAAGTACATATCTTATAGACTCTCGATCTTTAAGAAAATTAAAAAGAAAACAAAGTTTCTTAGCAAAAGGAAATTTTCAGATTTTCCAACAAGCGGCAAAAAATTGCAAAAAGAATACATATCTTATAGAATAAAGAAATTATCGCGGTAAAATCTGAAATTTCCCGAATCGCTCAAACTTAATTAAAAATCGCCAGCAATTATCCGGCCGATCCGGCGTATAAAGAGGGACAAAAATGTCGAAACCGAACACCCGGCCATGAATATTTACCCCTAGTGATCCACCTTCTCTGCGCTTTATTCCGTATTTATTAAGCGAGAGATCGCTCGCGAATCGAACGAGCGTGCCGCCGTCGTAAATAGATCGGCGCGAGGCATCGCCGTTAAAAGCTGATCGCTTCGATGAATCATTCAGCTGGCTGTGCACGGTCAACCCTTTCCACGGCTATACCAGGCTTAACTATTCTGTGCATGTTCTTATAAATATTCCACGCGAACGTTTATCTCTTCCAACTGGAGGACATCGATCATGTCGAAGCTGGAGGAGCTTCGATTAGAGGGAGGGAAAATAAGGGGAGAAGAATGACATAGGACGTTCTCTTTTCGGATGAATTGATTCGCC